>NC_053490.1:1594810-1894810 GCF_905171775.1 Rana temporaria | reverse complement strand
TGAGCGAGATGCAGGGTCAGACAGGCCCGGGTCGGAAATAATCAGGCAGATCAGGCATAGACGTTAGGCAGAAGAGAGGTCAGGTCACAAGCCGAGTATTACCGGAAGATCATCAGGCAGAATCAGCAGGCAGGATCAGAGTCTAAGGGAAGCTGGGATCAGAACAGGCAGCAGGCATTCACAGGTAACAAGCTGGATCAGAGTCAGAGGTCACACAGGAAACAGGAAATAACACAGAAGCTGCAGACCAAACAGCAAGGAACCTCTGTAGAAGCCTTGCTTAAATAGCCTGCCTGACTTCATTATTAGTGACAGGTGTGTGTCTTAAAGTGCTAGTACACATGCGTGCATGCCGGGCCCTTGCATGGAAAGCCTGTCTTTCCTGACCGTACCATTAAAAGTATTCATTTGTTTGAACCAGAGAGAACAGAGCTGTGTCTCGTTGTTTCTGGGGGAATTCTTATGGATCGTGTCTGCTGGAAGTCGGAGTGTCGGATAAGCTGTCTTGGGTTGGTGGAATGGAAATCGTAAACGGTGGTGACTGTTACATATATATAGGCATATTGTTGCAATCACTTGATTTTTGCATAAATACAATACTGTTTTAATATTTCAGTATAAACATTCTGACATATTAATTCTTCTTACTCAATAGCTTGGAGTGTCTACTTTTCAAAAATGTGTCATTTTAGTGATATTTGTACTGTCCTGGAATTTTAGAGCCTCAATAAATGAGATATAGGCCTCGTACACACGACCGTTTTCCTCGACAAAAACCATCAAGAAACTTGGTGGCAGAGCTTTTTTGCCGCGGAAAACGGTTGTGTGTATGTTTTTCGTCGAGAACAAGTTCTCTTTTTCCTCGTCGGGAGTCTCAATTTCCTCGTTGTGTTTCTCCTCGGGCAATTTTACAACGATAAACACGTTTGTGTGAATACTTAGAAACCCGCGCATGCTCAGAATAAAGTATGAGACGGGAGCGCACCTTTTGGTAGAATTAGCGTTTGTAATGGAGATAGCACATTTGTCATGCTGTAACAGACTGAAAAGTGTGAATCGTCTCTCACAAAACTTTTTCTTAACACGCAGTAACATGAGATTAGCAAAATCAGCCCCAAGGGTTGTGCCAGTGAAATGGAACTTCCCCTTTATAGTTCCGTCGTACGCGTTGTACGTCACCGCGTTTGAGAACGACAAGATTTTGTCTTGACAGTGTGTACGCAAAGAAAGCTTGTCAAGATTCTCGACAAGCCTGACAAAGAACTCGTCTAGGAAAATTATGTTTCTTTTACGACGAGATTCTCGGTCTTGTGTACGAGGCCATATTCAGCATAGTCTGTAGACTCGATGGGCCAGATTCTCGTAGAAGCGCCTATCTATAGGCGGGTGTAGCATATCTCAGATACACTACGCCGCCGTAACTTAGTGAGGCAGGTCCCGTATTCTCAAAGAACTTGCGCCCAAAGTTACGGCGGCATAGTGTAACTGTGGCGGCGTAAGTCCGCGTAATTCAAAGTAGGCTAGCGTGGGCGTGTTTTATGCTAATGAAAGGTCCCAGCAATATGCTGGACCAACATGGGCTGGCCCAAAGGAGAAAGCACATCCATGCAGTTTTCCTGCTGTGTGTTCTTTCGTTTCAGGTGCCCTGCTGACACTGGGCAGCAACAGCGTGTGATTGGCGGATCGAGCGGACCAGCCGATTGGTCGAATCGAGCGGGAGGAACCCACGCTGAAAAAGTTTATAAAAGCCTCCAGTGCGGCGGTCTCCTCAGTCCGTCCTGTCAGCCAGCGTCGCAGCAGGGACAGTGCCTGTCAGCACCTCAAAATGAAGCACCGCGCCACCAGCAGCAGGGAAGCCCTCCTGTGCCATATGCAGGAGAGGGCAGAGAGCAAGGGGGGTGAGGAATGGCTGCTCCGCTGTCTGGAAGAAGGTAATGCTTCAGCACAGCCCACACTCACTCCTTCTGTGCAGAAACAAGGCTCAGCTGCAGGGGGAGCGCAGCAAAGCAGCAGCCAGGGAGGAAGAAAAGGGGTCAGAGTGCAGCTCCTTCTCCTCAGTTAACAGGTCTGAAGAAAGAAGTGGTAGCTGTGACAAGAAGTGTATCTCGTCAGCGGGAGTGCAGCGCTACTCACCTTACAGCTGTGGAGGAGAGCGAGCAGCCAGTGTCCCATGTTGGTGAGAAATCATTACCTGAGTTGTCTCAATTGTCAGCATTGGTAAATTCTCTGTCAAATGTGTTACAGCAATTCCAGGGGGCACAAGTTAGTGGTGCTGATAGAGCTGTTCAAGGGGCACAGGGGTCTGGTGCATATGGTGACAGGAATGTATATGGGAATACTTCAGGTGCACAAGCCATTGGTGCAGAGCAGCGCATTCAGTCACAGAGTGAGGCAGAATGCCAGAGAGCACAGGTGTCTGGTGCTGATTATTTGCAGGATGTCAATAATGATTTCATGCCATATGACATGCATTATCTGGATGATGTGAATTCCATTTGGCAAGAGACAGGTGCTCCTGCATTACAGGATAGCAGGAAGCCAGTTGCTGTTAAGAACTCTTTTAATACTATTAACCCCGTATTGCCTATTAGGCCGTCAGCTTTAACAGTAGGGGAGTCTTCTTTTAAGGAGCCTCTCCCATGTGTTCTGTCCCCACTGGGCTTTCATTTGCCTGGGACAGTGAAAGAAAAAATTTGGAGGGGAGAATTTGTAGACTTGTTATCTTTATTGCCATCCTCCAAGGAGTTTTTGGTTAAATCTGATAAACAGGCTGGCGATAGGTCCGAGGAGGATAGGAGGCGGGCCATGCCTAAAACTTTTCAAAATTGGCTGCATACATTTATGCAGCAGTAATGGGAGAACGTTTCCCTGGCAAGTGCTCAGGTCTATTCCAGCACTTAGACATTATTGCCGAAGCGTTTCGTCATTTTGGAGGCTCGTCTTGGTTCTCATATGACGAGAATTTTCGACAGAAATTGGCAGTCCACCCTTTGTTACACTGGGGGACAAAGGATGTAGGTTTGTGGTTAAACCTAATGTTGCCAGCAAAGCCTCAGTTCACTCCTAGGCCCCCGACAGCTAGTCAGGGCAGTTTTCGCAAGGGTTTTTGCTTTGCCTTCAATGAAGGCCAGTGCAAGTTCCTTACAAACTGTCGTTATAGACACGACTGCTCCTACTGCAGCTGTTCTCATGCAGCCAGCAGGTGTTTCCGCAAATCCGCCACATCCTCTTTTCAGCCAGTTTCCAAGGATAATCATGGAAAAGGCACCGACTCCAGTGAGGCTAGTCGAAATGCGACCATGGTTAGAGCGCTACCCAGATCACAGGATGGCGGCTCTGCTAATTGAAGGATTCAAAGACGTTTTTTTAGTCCCGACCTTTAAAGGTCCGGGCTGTGTGATAGTAAAAAATTTGTTATCTGTCGATTGCCATGTTGATGTTGTTTATGAAAAAATATCCAAGGAGCTGGCTGAGGGTAGGGACCCCCGTTCAAGAATTTTCGTTTGTCCCCGCTGGGTATAGTCCCAAAAAAAGAGGCGGGCACATATAGATTGATACATCATCTTTCCTACCCTCCCAAATCCTCCCTGAACGATGAGGTTTCTAACATCTTAGCTCCAGTTTGTTATTCTTCATTTGATGAAGCTTTGGTCATCTTAAGACAGATAGGTAAAGGTTCCTTGCTGGCAAAAGCCGACATCAAAGCGTCTTTTCGGTTGTTACCTGTCCACCCCCGGGGCTTCAATTCTTTGGGTTTTCATTTCTTGGGTCAATTTTTCTTTGATAAGGCTATGCCCATGGGGTTTTCCTTATCGTGCTTTTACTTTGAAGCTTTTTCCACCTTTCTGCACTGGGTTTTATCCTAAAGGTTTCCCCATGGGGCTGCTCTGCATTACCTAGATGATTTTTTATTCTTTGGTAAGGAAGGATCCTTGAAATGTTCCGAGGCGTTGCAAGTTTTCTTCGAAATCTGTGAAGATTTTGGCGTTCCCCTGGCACATGAAAAGACCTTTTTTCCCTCCACGTCTATCGAATTCCTTGGTATTACCATCGATTCGATACAAATGGAGTTCAGATTACCGGAACAAAAATTGCAGAAGCTGAGATCTCTGATCTCTTCATTCTTATGCAGGAAGAAAGTGCTATTGAAGGAAGCCCAGTCACTGCTGGGGCTGTTTGCGTTTGCTGCCAGGGTCATTCCAATGGCTAGGGTTTTCTCTCGTAGTTTCTCCTTGGCCATTAAAGGCCTTACTAACCCACGGGCTCATGTACGTCTGTCAAAAGGGGTTAGAGAGAATCTTAAGATCTGGGATGCCTTTTTGATCGATTTTAACGGTTCCACAGTATGGCAACAGGAGTTTGTAGTGAGTAGTCAGATGAATTTCTTTACGGATGCGGCCGGCTCTGTAGGCTTTGGGGCCTTCCTTAACGGGCACTGGTGCGCTGGTGTTTGGCATGAGGAATGGTTGCAGGAGGACATTTTACAAAACTTGGTCCTCCTGGAATTATTTCCAGTTGTAGTTTTGTTAGTAATCTGGAAAGAATTCTTTGAGAATAAGAGAATCCTGGTCCATACGGACAATAAAGGGGTCCTGTTCGCTATTAATGCTCTATCCTCTAGATCTGAGCCGGTTGTTAAACTGCTGCGTTTTTTGGTATTGCACTGCATGCGCTATAATATCTGGCTTAAGCCTGAGCATATAGCTGGAATTCATAACAATATTGCCGATGATTTGTCTCGCCTACAGTTTGCGAAGTTCCGGGACCTGGCTCCGTCGGCGGATCAACAAGGGACCCCTTGCCCGGAATTCCTCTGGGGCTTGATATGGGACTGATTTTCAGTAACCTATGCAACTCAGTTTCAAGTAAGACGTGGTCGGACTATAAGTTATCTTGGTCTAGATGGTTTTCTTTTTGCAAGGATGTGGGGTCTGACCCTTTTAATGTCACTTCGTTGTTAGCGTTAACTTTTTTATCTAATCTGATCCAGGCGCAGCTGTCCCCGGCGTCAGTGAGTAAAATCCTTGCAGAGGTTTCATTCTTTTTGAAGTTTTCAGGTCTACCAGCTTTGACTTCTTTCTTTCAAGTGACTCAGGTGCTGAAAGGTTTTAGGAGGTCCAGGCCTTCAAGTGACGGCAGGCGTCCCATTTCGGTTGAACTGTTATTGGACCTCCTTGGATCGCTTTGCGAGGTATGTTCATCTGAGTTTGAAGCTCTGCTGTTTAGAGCCGCCTTTTCAGTCGCCTTCTTTGGAGCTCTCAGGGTAGGTGAATTCACGGCAGTTAACAAGTCTTCCTCATCCTTTCTTAGGTTCGATCATATTCGTGTACAAGATGGCTGTCTTTTTATTTTTCTTTGCAGGTCCAAATCTTTGCCAGTAGGTAAGGGTTGTTGGTTTTCTCTTTCTAGTTCACCCAACGATGCCCTGTGCCCGTTCACTCAAGTCGAAAGGTATTTGGCGGTAAGGCCTATTTCTCTTGACTCGTTTTTTGTTCACAATGATTTGTCCCCTCTTACCAGGTATCAGTTTTCGGCCGTTTTTTCTGCTTGTTTGAGACTTTTGAACTTGTCGGGTTTTCGTTTTTCCTCACATTCCTTTAGAATAGGGGCTGCCACGGTAGCGAACTCTCTGGGTTTTTCAGAGGACAGGTTAAAGTATGTGGGGCGTTGGAATAGTTCTAGGTACAAGTTATATGTTCGTCCTGAACTGTTAATTTTATAATTTCTTTTTCAGATCAAGTCAAGAAGGTGGTGTGGATAGTGGGCCACTCTTATGTTTTCTGGGCCGCCAAGCATGCCGAATCGAGGCCCTACTCCACTAATCTAGGTCTAGACTCCTAATTTTTCACTTTGTTATGGTCGGGTGTTAGGGGTTTGAGGTGGCGTAATGTGAAGGTACATTTGGTACATTTGTCGGCCATATGGCCATCACCTCAGATTTTGGTTTTACATGCAGGTGCCAACGATTTAGGTAAATTGGGTACTTGGGAACAACTATGCGAAATGAAGAGGGATTTACACACGATAGGTCTCATGTTTCCAGGTTCTGTGTTGGCCTTTTCTGAAATGATCCCAAGAATTCTGTGGTCTCCTCAGAGTGGTCTGTTCTATTTGGACAGAATTCGTAGGAGACTTAATAGGACCATTCACAGTTTCCTAATTTCTTCTGGCGGAGTGTCGTTCCGCCACTCGGAATTAGAAGAAGGATTTATCCCAGGCCTTTTTCGTAAAGATAGAGCCCATTTGTCGCCTATTGGCATCGACATTTTCAACATGGGTTTGGAAAAACCTGATAGAAGCAGCCACGGTGGTGGGGGGGCCTCAGCCGGCAGTTGCCCTGCCGGCGCCGGCCGGTGGGGATTAGTCGTCCAGCTTTGGCTGGATGGACAACAGGTTATTCCCTTTGAAATATATATTACTATTTATTTATTTAATTAAATAAATTTAACCCCCCCCCTATGGGTAACACCGTGGCCATATAATTTCCATTAATAAATATGTTGGATTATAATTGTGTGTTGAGTTTTTATTTAAAAGGTACCTTTGTGCTAGCCCATGATTCGTGACCCGACGTAATTGACGTTTTTAACGAACGGTGCATGCGCCGTCCGTTAATTTATCCCAGTGCGCATGCTCAACAATACACCGCAAATAGTCAATGCTTTTGACGTGAACGTAACCTACGCCCAGCCCCATTCACGGACGACTTACGCAAATGACGTAAAATACGACACTGTTCGTACGTTTCCGACGTCCATACCTAACATGACTTACCCCTGCCTTATGAGGGGTAACTTTACGCCAGCGTATGTCTTACGCAAACGATGTATCTTGCTAAGCCGGGCGCACGTACGTTCATGAATCGGCGTATCTAGCTAATTTGCATATTCACCGTGAAAATCTACGGAAGCGCCACCTAGCGGCCAGCGTAAATATGCAACTAAGATATGACGGCGTAAGAGACTTATGCCGCTCGTATCTTAGCCAAATTTATGCGTAACTGATTCTAAGAATCAGCCGCATAGATACGATGGCTCTCATTCGGACTTACGACGGCGTACATGGCGCTACGCCGTCGTAAGTCCCTTGAGAATCTGGGCCAATAACTTTCACACAGAAAACATAATATACACTGATTTGTTTTTTTATTTTTGAGCAAATAAATGCAGCAGAATACATTTTGGCCTAAATATATGAAGAAAGACTTATTTGTAAAGTTTTATAGTAGAGACTAAAAGGAAATGTATATAGTAAAGAAATAAAAAAACACAATGACAAATCAATATCGCAAAAAGAAAGCCCTATATATCTAAAAAATATATAAAACTAATTTGTGAACCGTGTTCCATGACCGAGTAATTGTCAGTCAAAATCACAATGCTGAAAATTGAAAAATTACCTGGGCAAGAAAGGGACATTTGCTGTCTGGGGCAATATAAATATATATTTTTTTTACACACCTGTTAAAATCAGCATTGCTTGCTGGAAAATTGCTAAGAACCCCCAAACAGTAGATATTTTATTAAAGCAAAGACACTGGAAAATAAAATGGTGGCTGTTGCAATTTTTTAAGTCACACAATATTTGTGCTGCTGTTTCACAAGTTTTAGGAAAAATACACTAAGAACAGGGCTCAATAAAATCCAGATTGCTACCATGGTCCATTAGGGGCGCACTGGCACTGCCCCCTATCCATGCAGAGCACCAGACGCATGGATTTCAATGGGGTTTTTCTTCCTTTTTTTTTTAACCACGTGATTCCACGCAGAGGCTGTAATAGGTTCCAAGAAAAGGGTGGGCTCGGGACACAGAGCACTGCGCCGGAAGCCCACCCAGTTGTGTGACAATAGCGGATAAATATTAAAAGATTGCACAACTTCTGTAATTATATTGATTAGAAGTTTACCCAAAAAAGGAGATCTCCACTCAGAGTCAAAAAAATAAATACATTACATATATACTCGAGTATAAGCTGAGTTTTTCAGCCCTTTTTTTAGGGCTGAAAATACACCCCTATGCTTATACTCGAGTCAGTGACTGCAGGCGGCATCTATTGTTTAAATATCGCAGCTTCCTCCTGGTCCCGTTCCATGATAGGCGTTTCCAGCAAACAGTGAGTGAGTGTTCCGCCTATCACGGAGGTCCTCTCATTCTCGGACTCCGTTTCTCAGCAGGCACTGTGTCCAGTGTTCCGCCTATCATGGATGTTCTCTTGTCCAAGGATGAAAAGACATCCGTGATTGGTGGAACACTGAACATAGTGCCTGCTGGGAAACGGAGTCCGAGAATGAGAGGACCTGCGTGATAGGTGGAACACTCAACACAGTGTTTGCTGGAAACACCTATTACGGAACAGGACCAGGAGGAAGCCGCGATATTTAAACAATGGATGCTGCCCGCAGTCTCAGAAGAATTTCAGGTACGACTCGGGCACAAGGGGGCTGCAATTGGCACAGTAAGGTTGGGCACAGCAAGTTGGCAATGGGCACAGTAAGCTGACAATGGGCACAGTAAGGTTGGGCACAGTGAGGCGTGCAAATGGGCATTCTTGACCCTCTTTTCCGCTTACAGTAGCTGCTGCATTTCCCCCCTAGGCTTATACTCGAGTCAATAGGTTTCCCAGTTTATTGGGGTAATATTAGGTACCTCGGCTTATACTCGGGTCGGCTTATACTCAAGTATATACAGTAAGTTGTACTCGTCCCATAAAACAGCAGATGCGTGATGTTGGAAAGCCTGCACCAGCTTAAAGTGGAGGTCCACCCAATTTTTTTTTTAAAAGCCAGCAGCTACAAAAACTGCAGCTGTTGACTTTTAAAAAATTGACACTTACCTGTCCAGCGCACCCGCAATGTCGGCAGCCGAGGCCGAGCAATCACTTGTCTCTCAGCTGCCCCCACCGCCATCCTTGGTGAGGGAATCAGGAAGTGAAGCATTGCGGCTTCACTGCCCGTTTCCCTACTGCGCATATGCGAGTAGCGCGGCCCGCTCTGTCCTTGGACCAGTGTGTTTTCCAGGAGACAGCTGGGGGACGGGAAGTGGCGTAACTCCCACGAGTCTATGCCCGGAAATGAGTGCAAATACCTGTCTTAGACAGGTATCTGCACCCCTCCCACTTAAAGGTGGCAAATATGACACCAGAGGGTTCCGAAAAGCAGAAGTTCCATTTGTGGGTGGAACTCTGCTTTAAGAAGTTGTTTTCTCACTGAGCAGAGACGTTTTCCTAGCTGATGCCCCAGCTGCATCTATAAGAGGAAGTGGAACATGGAAAGGAGGCATTGATCATTAGAGGGGAGGTAGAACATGTAGAGGGAAGTGTGGACACTGTGGGCTTAGCTGGAGGACTCACGATTACTGATACAGTGGAATCTTGGATTGCGAACATAATCCGTTTCAGGAGAATGCTCGTAATCGAGTTTGCCTATAGAAGTCAATGGAAACAAAAATGACCTCAATGGCATGCAATACCGCATGTGTACCGCATGTGACCAGAGGTGGGGGGCACCGGAGAGCCTTTCCGAGTATTTCCGAGGCTCAGGGACAGCCCAGCTGAACTTGGAAAGACTCGGAAACTGAGTATTTCCATGTTTTTCTGAGTATTTCCGAACGGCTCTGCTCAGCTCCGGTGCCCCCGTACCTCAGGCCAAATGCGGTACTGCACACCACTGGCTTAAATCCTGTTTGTTTTGCAAGACAACACTAACAAACCGAGTCAGGATTTAAAAAAAATCCTCGTATTGCGAAACGCTCATTAACGCGTTACTCGCAATCCGAGGTTTCACTGTGTAGCAATAGTCAGCAGAACCTGGAAAGTACTCTCCCACTGAGGCTTCAGAAGCTTAGCAAGATGCCTCTCGACTGCTACCCAGTCTCTGGCACTGGGGAATTCTTAAGGTTTCAGATCAGGATCTGACAATGAGAAAAACATTTGGGAACACGGCTCAGTTAGCAAATGATACAAATGCATTACATGTTCAGTCAAAGCTCCATAAAAAAAGATAAAAAAAAGATGAAAAACATAAGGAAACAGAGTTCAGTCTGATGGACATAAGCACTAAACCCAGTGCTAATATTGATATATTCCTGTTTTCTCACAGATTTTAGTTTGTTTTTTAAAGTAGCATTATACCTTTGCCTCATTTACTAGCTTACAAGATGACATGAGATATGAAACTGATGAGACACACAACTCTTTCATTGTGGCTTAGCCGTTACCACTTTAACCTTCCCCCTTCTTCCAGAGTTTCCTTTCTGCAGCTGAAGCTTGTGAATCCTCTGGTGGTTTATTAGCCCTGCTTTAACTGTATAACCTTTGTCACATTCAGGACACTGATATGGCTTCTCTCCAGTGTGAGTCAACGTGTGTCTAATAAGATGAACTTTCTGTGTAAAAGTTTTGTCACATTCAGAACAATGATGTGGCTTCTCCCTATTGTGAATCCTCTGATGTATGATAAGGCACGACTTTGTTTTAAAAGCTTTCTCACATTCTGAACACGGATATGGCTTCTCTCCAGTGTGAATTCTCTGGTGTGGGATAAGGCTTTCCTTATGTGCAAACATTCTTCCACATTCAGGACATTGATATGCTTTCTCGCCAGTGTGAATCCTTTTATGTATGGAAAGGTATTCCTTCCTTGCAAATGCTTTGTCACATTCAGAACACCGGTATGGCTTCTCTCCTGTGTGAATTACCTGGTGCATATTAAGCTCTGCCTTCACTGTAAAAGCTTTATTACATTCAAAACATTGATATGGCTTCTCTCCAGTGTGAATCTTCCGGTGTCTGTTAAGATTTTCCCTATGTGCAAAAGTTTTTCCACATTCAGAACATTGATATGCCTTCTCACCAGTGTGAATCCTTTCGTGTATGATAAGAAATTCCCTCCTTGTAAAAGCTTTATCACATTCAGAGCATTGATACGGCCTCTCTCCAGTGTGAAAATGTTGGTGTCTGATAAGGTGTGCCTTCTGTGTAAAACCTTTGTCACATTCAGAACATGGATATGGTTTTTCTTCAATGTGAATCCTCTGGTGTCTGATAAGCCCTCTTTTGACTGCAAAAGCTTTATCACATTCGGAACACTGATATGGCTTGTCTCCGGAGTGAATCATTTTATGTCTGGAAAGTTCTCCAATGACTGTAAAAGCTTTATCACATTCGGAGCACTTATATGGTTTCTCTCCGGTGTGAATCCTCTTGTGTACATAGAGGTTATCCTTCCATGCAAAAGCTTTATCACATTCAGAACATTGATATGGCTTCTCTCCAGTGTGAACCCTCAAGTGCATGATAAGTTCTCCGTTGTTTCTAAAAGCTTTATCACATTCGGAACACTGATATGGCCTCTCTCCACGGTGAATCATCTTGTGTCTTAAAAGATGTGACTTTGTTTTAAAAGCTTTGTCACATTCAGAACACGGATATGGCTTTTCTCCAGTGTGAACCTTCTTGTGTCCGATAAGAACGGACTTCTGTTTAAAAGCTTTGTCACATTCAGAACACTGATATGGCTTTTCTCCAGTGTGAACCTTGTTGTGTCTGATAAGAATGGACTTCTGTTTAAAAGCTTTGCCACATTCTGCACATTGAAAAGGTTTCTCTTCGGTGTGAACCTTCTGGTTTGTGATACGCTTTGCCTCCATTGTAAAATCTTTTGTCAAAATCCAAACAAAATAGCTGGAAAAGACCCCTCTTATGTATACATGGGTTGGACTTTACTGTAAAGCCATTGTCACTTCCAGGACACTGAAATGACTTCTCTCCTATTGTCCTCTGAGGCGGGATCAATGTTAAAGATCGAGTTTTAGAACACGGATATGTCTTGGGCGAATCCTCTAGTGAACTGAAATAAAGACTTTCAGTCGTTTAGGACACCCGTATTGCTCATTTCTCATGTGACTTAGTTGTATGAGAATCAACATGACTGAAAACTTGGTTCATCAATCCACCTGTACAGAAAAAAAAATGAAAGTCAGAATTCTATATAAAAAGGATAAAGCTGCTATTCTTACCATTCGTTATTAACCACTTCAATACCGCAAACTGTCATATGACGTCCACAAAGGGGATCTCCTATCCTGGACTTTGTGCAGTGATATCTGAATGATGGGGCAGCTAGAGGCATCATTCAGATATCATTGTGTTCCGGCGAACACGATCGGTGAATTTTTCTTCACGATCTCATGCTTTCCAACCTGGAGGAGAGATGTGGGGTCTCATTGACCCCGCATCTCTCCTTAAAGAGGACCTGTCACACACCTTTCCTATTACAAGGCATGTTTACATTCCCTGTAATAGGAATAAAAGTGATCAAAAAAAATATATATATAAAAAGTGTTAAAAAGAAATAAATAAGTAAATGAAAAAAATAATAAATAAATAAAAAAAATTAAAACACCCCTGTCCCCGATAAGTCGCGCTCAGAAGCAAACGCACATGTAACGTCGTTCAAACCACACATGTGAGGTGTCGCCATGTGCGTTAGAGCATGTGCAACAATTCTAGCACTAGACCTCCTCTGTAACTCGAAACTGGTAACCTGTAAAACTTTTCAAAGCGTCGCCTATGGAGATTTTTAAGTAACAAAGTTTGGCGCCATTCCATGAGTGTGCGCAATTTTAAAGCGTGACATGTTGGGTACCTATTTACTCGGCGTAACATCATCTTTCATATTTTACAAAAAAATTGGGCTAACTTTACTGTTTTGTTATTTTTTAATTCACAAAACCATTTTTTTTTACCAAAAAAAGGTGTTTGAAAAAGGATTGAGCAAATACTGTGCGAGATAAAAAGTTGCAATGACCGCCATTTTATTCCCTAGGGTGTCTGCTAAAAAAAAAAAACATATATAATGTTTGGGGGATCGGAGTAATTTTCTAGCAAAAGAATGATGATTTGTACATGTAGGAGAGAAGTGCCAGAATAGGCCCGTTATGGAGGTGGGTATAAAAGCCCGGTATTGAAGGGGTTAAATATATCTAACATACAGAAAGGATATATACAGTATTATACATTTTTAAAATATTTGCATTTTATTTTATTGGGGACACTAGATTACTCCCATTGGCTGGTAAAATGTACAGTCTATCACAATTTTCTGTAGGAGAATCTCATTTCTTTGTTCGGATTTGGAGCATTGTGCTGCATAGTGATAGGTAAGTGTGTTTTGGGTTCAGATTTGTGGGTACATTTGGCAAGTCGTCTTAACCACTTAAAGCGGTGGTTCACCCGAAAAAAAACAACAACATTAGATTGAGGCTAATTGTGGGAAGCACAATCGGGTGTTTGTTTTTTAAATCAATGCAGTACTTACCGTTTTAGAGATAGATGTTGTCCGCGGCTTCCGGGTATGGTCTGCTTAGACGCTCACTTCACAGTGGGCATTTGGCGCCTAATTAAGCTCAAAAAATCAATCAATCAATCAATCTGCGGGACTGGGCGTTCCCATTTGATTGACAGCCTTCCGACCGTTGCATACATCGCGTCACGAGTTGCCGAAAGAAGCCGAACGTCGGTGCGACGCTATACGGCGCCTGCGCACCAACGTTCGGCTACTTTCGGCAACTCGTGATGCGCTGTATGCGACGGTCGGAAGGCTGTCAATCAAATAGGAATGCCCAGTCCCGCAGACCATACCCGGAAGCGGCGGAGAACATCTATCTCTAAAACGGTAAGTACTGCATTGATTTAAAATAAAAAACATCCGATTGTGCTTCCCACAATTAGCCTCAATCTAATGTTAAAACCCATTACAATCACTTTAACCTACAGGTAACCCTAGATTTAAGCAGGCCATACACGGTTCGAATTCCGAAAGAATTTTCGTCCGGAAATCGTATCAAAGAATGTTCGTACGAATTTCGCACCGTTAGTGGGGCGGCAGCAACAGACGATTTTCGTGTGGCAAACAAATTTGAGAAATCCGACATGTTGGACATTTTTTGAAAAACTAACGATTTTCGGATCAATGATGGGAGAATCGTACGAGAAATGTAATAGAAAAAAAAAAATGTGACGGTATCGGTATGATATCCCCGTCAACGTTCCCTTCTTCCCATAACGAAAATCACCCCAACATTCCGCGAGGAGGAATATCCCTGGGGTCGCCCAGAAAGCCACACATGAGACAAGCTTACTGCTAGAACAAGACAGACTTTAATGTTATATCACACAGCTTATATGTCATTTCCAAAACTGTTACAATGACAAATCTCCGCCCCCTCACACTGGGGCTTCCATACAGATGATTAGACAGACACGACGGAGCCGATGCTGAAAACACATTTTCTTTAGACAATGACATCAAGGACGCTGATTACTAGTTGTACTGAATACATTAACTAGACCGCTCGACCCCGCATATAGAGAGATAATTACCACACTGGAGCAATCAGAATAATTAACACAAGCCACTTAAACACAGATCTCCTTCACACAACACAATAGATCAATTAACCTTTAGAAATAGTGAGGGGACATTAGCACGTCAATAACCTGCTAGCCGAGGACAGAATCTCACAGGGCAAGCAGGGAGAATTAGACTGAGACATATAGGCAAATGCATCACAATGGCCCCCCTTTTTCTCCCTGCTCCGGCAAACCCGGTTGGACCTTCCCTGGTCCAGTAGGGTTGACGGGTTCAGAGCTTTTAGTCCGAGGTTAACTCCGTTTGGCGTGACTGACCTCCATTGGTAACTGCTTCCGACTCAGGTATGCCACCGGATTGTCAGATCACACGCCGGTCAGTCCCCAAGTCTTTGTGTGATCTGCAGAGTCACCAGAAGTCAGTGTGAAGATGGCGAATGGGTCTGTGCGCCGCCATCTAGGTGTCCCGCTATGGGAGGGGCAGGTTATGGCTCTGAAGTGACAATCACAGGAGATTCATAAAAAGGAAAAGTTATATTTGTTGAAATGCTGTAGCACTGGTGCTCAGAGTCCGGGGGGGGGAGGGGAATCAGAGCCCCATAAGGTCAGCCACCCCCTGCTCCCTTCGCAGCCGCCGGTTCTCCTCTTGGAGCTTCTCCAGCTCCATCTCCAGTTCATGGAGCCTGGGGGGGGTCAGCCTGCTGTGACCTCAGGCGGTTGTTCTCCTCCTCCATGCGGCTTATGCACTCCTCCAGCTCTATGTACTCACGGATCAGCTCCTGCTTGCTCATGTCCTGCAGGCTTTCCACGTGGTCCTTCATCATCAGGAACTGGGTGGTGGTGTAAGGGGCCACCGGTGGGCCCTTGGCGAACATCTCGGCCCGCATCTGGGGCGCCCGCTGCGATTCCATCTCCTCCAGTCGCTTCTTCTCCTCCCAGGTCCGCTGGTTATATGACTTCCAGGACCTCTTCTTCTTGGAGGGTAGCCGGCGGTGCCTCTTTCTGCCCAGCTCCCTCCAGGGCCCCTCCGGCTCATGGCTGTCGCCCATGACCAGCTGACAATGGTGTTCCCTGTTGTCCGTAATAACAGATTGTACCATGAGGGCTTCGTAAGGGGTGCCCAATGGTTCTTCCTGACCCAGCTCCTGGGGATCCCAAGCCGAGTCTACACAATGGGCTGCTGCTGGTGGGCGGTACCCAGGTTGAGACCAATTTGATCTGGTGTTGTCATTCAGGGGGCAATTCTGCTTGAAGTGACCCAACTGTTTGCACCGGAAGCAGCGTTGTTCGTTGTCCTCCTGGCGTGGATAGCGAGGGCTCGATGTCATCGGTCTGTTAGGCGGTTGGTATCTAGCGGCTGGTGGGTGTGAGGGCGCCGTGGGTCGTGGAGGTTGTACCCGTGGTGTGACCTGGTTTGTCTTGCGAGTATCCGCATATTCATCCGCCAACTTCGCGGCCTCTGGTAGAGTCATGGGCCTGCGATCTCTCACCCAATCTTTGATGTCCGTCTGGATGTGATTGTAAAATTGCTCCAGGAGCATTAGTTGCAAAATGTCCTCTGCGGTGGTGGCCTGGCTGCTGTTAACCCAGTTAGAGGCTGACAGGGACAACTGGCATGCCCATTCCGCGTAAGAGTCTTTCGTGGTTTTGCGTGAGTCCCTGAACTTCTGTCGGTGGGACTCTGGGGTTACTGCATAACGAGCCAGGAGCGCTTCTTTAACCCGGGCGTAGCTATGGATATCCTGATCTGGCACGGTCCGGAAAGCATCAGAAGCTTTGCCTGACAGTTTGCCTGACAATATTGCAACCCAGTCTCCTCTAGCTATTCGGTGCAGGTTACATTGTCGCTCAAAATCCGCCAGGTAGTTATCAATCTCACAGTCCTTTTCATCAAAAGCTTTAAAAGCGCTAAACGGAATCTTCCTTGCGTCTGCTGTGCTGTACTCACTGTTCGGAGAATGTGCGGCTGCTTGTTGGACTGCTGCCAGTTTTAACTGTAGCTCTGCATCTCTTATTTGTTTATCCTTCTGTAGTTCTGCGTTTACTAACAGGTCCATCACTTTCAGCACCACATCCGGCGTTGGGCTCGGGCCGAACCACGCTAGCTTCTCTCTCATTAGCTTGTTGGTTGGTGACTCCTCCTGAATCACTGGTGTCTCCATCTCTTGTACTGCTGGCGTTGCTGCAATCACGTTCTCCTGGTCCATCTCCATTAATTCTGCTATGATGATCCGCTTGGTTTTGTTGCTAGCAATCCTTCCACGAACTTCCAGTAGTTCTTTCAGTGTATTTCTTTTAAGCAGGGTGTAGCAGCCTTCCATTCACTGTTCCCAGTGTCTGCTTGGAGTCCTGGTGTAAGGGAGAGTAGAAGGGAAGATCCCGCTGCTGCCATCCATTTGTGACGGTATCGGTATGATATCCCCGTCAACGTTCCCTTCTTCCCATAACGAAAATCACCCCAACATTCCGCGAGGAGGAATATCCCTGGGGTCGCCCAGAAAGCCACACATGAGACAAGCTTACTGCTAGAACAAGACAGACTTTAATGTTATATCACACAGCTTATATGTCATTTCCAAAACTGTTACAATGACAAATCTCCGCCCCCTCACACTGGGGCTTCCATACAGATGATTAGACAGACACGACGGAGCCGATGCTGAAAACACATTTTCTTTAGACAATGACATCAAGGACGCTGATTACTAGTTGTACTGAATACATTAACTAGACCGCTCGACCCCGCATATAGAGAGATAATTACCACACTGGAGCAATCAGAATAATTGACACAAGCCACTTAAACACAGATCTCCTTCACACAACACAATAGATCAATTAACCTTTAGAAATAGTGAGGGGACATTAGCACGTCAATAACCTGCTAGCCGAGGACAGAATCTCACAGGGCAAGCAGGGAGAATTAGACTGAGACATATAGGCAAATGCATCACAAAAAATATTCCCGGAGAGAAACAAAGATTAGCCAGAGAGAAACAAAGATTAGCCAGAGAGAAACAAAGATTAGCCAGAGAGAAACAAAGATTAGCCAGAGAGAAACAAAGATTAGCCAGAGAGAAACAAAGATTCCCAGAGAGAAACAAAGATTCCCAGAGAGAAACAAAGATTCCCAGAGAGAAACAAAGATTCCCAGAGAGAAACAAAGATTCCCAGAGAGAAACAAAGATTCCCAGAGAGAAACAAAGATTCCCGGAGAGAAACAAAGATTCCCGAGGGGGCGTGGCCTAACTCCGGACCAGGATGGACGCCTGAACCGAGTCCTCCGGCGTACAGGGGCACAAATCCGCCGCCATCGGCCACTAAGGTAAAAATCCGGGCACACAAATAGCAGTACTAAGCCACCCACCTGCCAGGGAACAGATGGAGCCAGGCCATCAATCCACCGCCACAATTCCGGCGATGTTCCGGACACCGCCGGGAGAAGGCCCAAAAGCCGCGGCCTCTAGTAAATCCCTTACCCCACACAGCGGTCCAGGACACAGCGCGAGCGGCGCGATCGCGCAAAACGCCTCACAGAGCCACACATCCCCTGCCACTCAGCCCTCACAAGCCCTCAGCCTCGCCGATCTGCAGGCAAACCTGCAGGCCATGACCACAGACATCAAGGCCTCCTTCTCTGCCGCCATTACAGAGATTAGGGCAGAGATACAGGGGATGGCTGCAAGAACAGGGGCACTGGAACAAACATCAGGACGTCATGCAGATGCCATAAAGCAAGTACAGAGACATAATGACATGCACCTAACCCATCTAATTGAGATTCATCGCCATCTTGAGGATTTGGACAATAGGGGGCGGAGACATAATATAAGGATTAGGGGGGTCCCTGAAATGGCGGATCAGAACCCTGTTGAACAGACAGCCACAGCAATATTTAATGATTTGCTTGACAGACCCCTAGAATCCCCCATTGAATTTGAAAGGATCCACAGAGCTCTCAGGCCCAGGGGAAGGGACAATGAACCGCCAAGAGACATAATATGCTGTTTAGTGAACTTTCCTCTTAAAGAAGCGATTCTCAAAAAAGCTAGAGAAAAAAACAGGATCATCTATAATGGAATGGAGATTAAACTGTTCCAGGACTTATCTAATATCACTTTGAGACAACGCAGGGCTCTACGTCCCATTACAGAAATGCTCCGCTCCAGGGGAATTCCCTACAGATGGAAATTTCCATTCTGCCTTTCAGCCACATGGAGAGGCCATACAGCACTTCTGCGCACACCTGAAGATATCCGACCATTCTGTGATGCGTTAAATGTCCCCTTCACAGAGGCTCCAGAATGGTACGAATCTTTTATGTTAAATGATCCATGGATTGTGGTGTCCTCTAACAGCACCCCAAGAGCACAAAGAAACAGAGATCGCCGTCGCAGATCACTAACTCCCCAACACAATAGGGGAGCCGGTGCTCAGGGAGGACAAGGCGACTCGCCACCAAGACGAAGAGATCGGATGGATCGGCATGACCAGATGGACACTTAACTCATCTAATCCCAAGAAGGTAACAATGACTTTCCTGACTTCATCCCACAGATGTACGCTGCTTTAGAAATACAGCATTGCTACACGCCTCAACCAGATCAACTACTTGAATACCAGGATTTCTTCCTTCTGACGCAGGGTCCTGCAGCCCTCACATAACCTGCACAATCTCCACATCATCCAGACCTACTTTCATCCCCTTTTTGCTCTGATTTTGATCTCTCTCATCCTGTCCCATCTTATTCCTGTAGAGCCCAGCGCTGCTGTTTTCTCTTTGCGTTTTATTGTTTGCTCGCAGGGGACTCACTCTACACGTTTGTGGAAGCAGGGTAAGGAGTGGAATAAGGACAACGGTGAAGGGAGAAGGACGCTGCAACGACAGAGACTACTAGAATATATACCAAGAAAAGTGCGTGGACTTGCGTACGTAGGTATTACAACAACTTTGCTCTTCATTCCAGGAAAGAAACACAAGGGTCATGCATGCATTATACTTCACAATTTTTATTGCATCACCCACAAAAGACAAAGCTGGAGACAGTTGTCTAAGGTATAGATATCCATAGCTACGATAATAATTTTGGTATAGCCTATGATGTGGTGACCAGGGATGTCTAGATCTCATGGTGACAGGAAAAAGCTCTTTTCAACCAACATTCCTGTGATGTGGGGGCGGGAGGGTAGTATCCATGCCATCCACGGATATACACTCTGTGGAGGATAGGGGTAGCACAACCCATTTACTGGACACCTGGCGTCACCTATAGAGGGTTGTTTTTGTTAATGTTACTGATATACTTAGTGCATCTGTTCAGCACTACACTGTTCAGTTTAAACTTTTTATTCTTATATGTATGTGAATAAGGCGTAGTATAGGACAGCGACATGTTACATAATTCGTTCTGAATTTGCTACTCAGATGAGCAGGAATATTGGGTAAGCCCCAGCCTGATCATTATTAAGTTGTGGTGGCACCCAAAACTGGGAATCCTTCAACAAAAAAAAAAAAAAATTCAACTAAGAAAGTAGATGAGGTCATGTTCTAAACTACGCTGAGTTGTGCTCACTTTATTATCTTGTTGGCGGATCATAATCTTGTGGTTTACTAGGCATATGGGACTTGCCCTGTGCCTCAGTGAACATATACCATCCTCTGAGGAAAAAGTGAAGTGGATAAATGTGTAAATGCATTTAATATTTGTAGTGGGTTAAAATCCTTTATACACCCTCTTAACTTGACATCTATAGGCAAACACTGCCCTCCAGTGGCGAGCTAATAATATTGCACAAGTCCAATTAATAAGTATCCACTATAGCTTATAATTCACGTGTTTTGGGGCAGAAGTTTGACAACATCACCGAAACAGTAGCTAAAAGTTTGCTAGAACATTCAAAAATGTAGCCTGTAAGGTACCTTGACCCCAAGTTCAATTATAAGACTGATGAATAGGGTAAGTGGACATAACATGCATTAGTGACTGGTGAATTTAATTAATATAACATATACACAAACTGCTAGTAACAATTATTGGCCAATTTTAAGTCTTTACATTTTCTATATCTGTCGGCGCACTGCCCCTGTGCGCCAGCGAGTAGAGTGAAACTACAAAACCAATAGGAGAGATTCACTCCCTTCTATTTGAATCACCCGGGTTCTACTTAGACCACACCTCCACACAAGGGGTGCTCTCTTTCCCACCCCTTGACCCAACCGGATTATTGTACATTTAGGATAGATTAGCGAGCCTAAATCTATCCCCGGTTTCTCCCCTCCCTGTCCCTACATACAACACCTTTTTGTCTTCTTTTACCCCCTAATAAACCACCACACCCAAGGGGTTTCCCCCCCCCCCCCTTTTTTTTTTTTTTATCTCGAGACACTGAATCTCAAGATGTCTTCTGACAATTCTAACAAAACGCAAGCGATACCTCTATCACTGAAACTACTTTCAATCAATGCAAAAGGACTTAACATACCGGAAAAACGGACCAAACTAATTAATGAAATACACAAACAAAAAGCTAACATTACTCTTATTCAGGAAACTCATTTCAGATCGGACAAAATCCCAAAGCTAGGAGACAAACGATTCCAGGTAATCCTACATGCTACTAATCCTTTAGGTAAGACAAAAGGAGTTTCGATACTGATATCCAGTCAGACCCCTTTCCAGACAATAGACACCCTAATAGACCCTGAAGGGAGATACATTTTCCTGAAAGGGAAACTGAGTCAACACCCCATCACTATCGCTAACATCTATGCGCCAAATGTTAGACAGGTAGCCTTCTTCCGCAAAATTAAAGAACTACTGACAACTTTCGCCTCTGGCACCCTCATTCTTGGAGGAGACTTCAACACCCCCCTAAACCCTCTCATAGATACCTCAAATGGAACTTCAAGTTTAACGTATAGGGCCTTGAAACAAATTAAAAACCAATTCCAGGAGCTGGCATTGCATGATGCCTGGAGAATTCTAAACCCTCAGACCAAAGATTATACCTATTTTTCTAATGTCCACCAAAAGTATTCTAGAATTGACTATTTCCTTCTCTCACAACCAGACCTACCTCCATTGACTAAATCAAATATTGAGTCAATGACTTTATCTGACCATCACCCAATCACCATGACGCTAACATTCCCAGATAGAAATAACATAACTAAAAACGTGGAGACTCAACACCACAGTACTGAAAGACCCAGTGGATATTTCGAAGTTCAAGGACACATTGAATGATTATTTTCTACGGAATGAAAATGGAGACACTTCATTCATAACACAATGGGAAGCGCACAAATGTGTCATTAGAGGAGAGTTTATTAGGAAACTGACAAGCATAAAAAAAGAACAACAGTCCAAAATAAAATCTCTACTAGAACGCATACACCAATTAGAACGAACACATAAAAGAACTGTGGCGGTTTCAACATTCGAAGAACTAACTAAGACAAGAACGCTGTTGGCAGAAGAACTAAATTTGAAAGTCAAAAGGCAATATATCCTGAGACACAAAATATACTATGAACAGGGAAATAAGTGTGGTAAATTGCTGGCAAAAGCTGTTCAAGCTAAGAGAACTGCTAATACTGTTCACCACATAAGAGACAAGCAAGGCGAGCTGCGGTCTTCGAATGAGGAAATTGCCAAACAGTTTGAATCATACTATCATGATCTATACAATATTCCATCTAATCCAAAATGCCCACAGGGATCAGACAAACGAAATAAGCTCATCCAAGAATTTCTTGGAAAATATAGTCCACCCCATATTTCCGAGAATATTGCCAAGGAACTTGAAAACCCCATCTCCAGCCCAGAATTTGACAGAGCCCTAAAAGAGATGAAAATAGGCAAAGCCCCGGGCCCAGATGGACTACCCCTACAATATTACAAAACTTTTACTGATATACTGAAGCCAAGGTTTTTGAAAACATTTCAATCACTACATTCGGAACAAAACCCCCCCAAACAATTGCTAGAGGCTCACATCGCGGTAATACCCAAAGAAGGAAAAGACGTGACACAGGTCAGCAATTACAGACCAATATCACTAATAAATGTTGATGTAAAGATATATGCCAAAATATTAGCAAATAGGATCCTCCCCCTGCTAACCTCTCTTGTAGCCCTAGACCAAGTGGGATTTATCCTGGGAAGGGAGGGTCGTGATAACACAATAAAGGCCCTCAACATAAATCACTGGCTAATGTCGAATCAGAAACAGGGCTTTTTCTTATCCCTAGACGCCGAGAAGGCGTTCGACAGAGTGGCCTGGGACTTCATGGACGCAGTGTTAACACACATTGGCTTTTTACCTCAAATGAGAGCTTACATTAAAGTCCTGTATTCTAATCCTACCGCCAGAGTCCGGGTTAATGGCCATCTGTCGGGCGCCTTCAACCTGCGCAACGGAACCAGACAGGGATGCCCTCTTTCCCCCCTATTATTTGTTTTAACACTCGAACCCCTACTAAATAAAATCAGATCAAATGAAGATATCAAAGGAATTAAGATCCAGAACACTACATACAAATTGGCAGCCTTTGCAGACGACCTGCTCCTCTTCCTTTCAGAACCTCACATAACCTTCCCTAACCTTCTTAAAGACCTGGAACATTTTCATTTATTATCTAATCTAAAAATAAACCATTCCAAATCTAATGCCCTCAACATCTCAATACCTTCCAGTGTAATAGACCTATGTAAAAAAAACTTTTCATTTAACTGGGCAAAACGAAGCATCAAGTATTTGGGAATTGAAATCTCTTCTGACCTGAAAGACCTCTTCCATCTCAATTACATTCCAGCAATGAAGGAAACACAAGAGGATCTGAGGAGATGGAATTCACTAAATATTTCTTGGTTCGGACGAGCTTCATTAATCAAAATGACTATCCTACCGCGGTTCCTCTACATCATGCAAACATTGCCTATCAAAATCCCCCTTTCATTTTTCAATACCTTCCGTAAAGCTTGTTCCTCCTTTATCTGGAGAGGCAGACCCCCAAGAATTAGATTTTCCAGATTGAACCTGCCCAGAAATGGGGGAGGCATAGCTCTACCTGATCTAAGAAAATACCATCAGGCTGCCCTACTAACAAGAATTGTGGACTGGAACCTACATCATAGGGTGAAAGATTGGGTGAACCTTGAGCAATCCCAATCCCCTCACGATTTAAAATATCTACCTTGGATTAATCCCAAGTATCACTCAAAGTCTATCAAAACACATCCCATTATAGGCCCCACCCTAGAGATCTTTCGCTACACCTTCAAGAGCATAAATCCTTCCCCTTGGCTAGGCCCTCTAACACCACTTTTAAGCAACCCAGACTTTCCTCCTGGTCTGGAAAAATCGTTCCCGACGCATAAGTGGCCTCACAGCAACGTCCTATCTAAACACTTCTTTAAAAATGACAAGTTCCTATCTAGAGATGACCTACTCAAGAACATCACGCCCTGTATCTTATCACACTGGAACTACATCCAAATCAAGCACTTTTTAACCCAGAGAGATAATATTCACCACTGGACAAGACCCTTGACAATGTTAGAGAAACTATGCACCAAAAAAACTCCTCAAAGACACATTATCTCATCCCTTTACAATTCACTATTTGAGGACTCCAACGACTTCTCCAGTTCATCATGTAAGGCTTGGGAGAGAGATTTAGACACCACTCTGTCCACCGAAGACTGGGAAAAAATATATCTGTACGCCCAAAAAGGATCACTCAATGTGGCCACGCAAGAAAGTTGTTTTAAGATCATAACCAGATGGTATAGAACCCCTTCTACCCTACACAAAATTTCACCTCAGGTATCTGATAGATGCTGGAGATGTAAACGTGAGGAAGGCTCGATGCTACATATTTGGTGGTCATGCCCTTTAATTCAATCTTTCTGGATGTCGGTACACGAAACTGTTAAACAGGTCACCTCAGAGACCCTGAGCTTTACGCCGCTTCAATACCTACTGCACTATAACTCTATCCCTAAGAAACAATACCTGAAATCCCTCTCCATGATCATGATCAATGCGGCGCGACAGTGCATTCCCTGTCACTGGCGTTCCCCCCATGTACCAACGAAAGTGGAATGGTTCAGGAGAATTAATAACATAGAAAGAGTTGAAGAAATCATCAGCATCTCCCAAGAGAGAATTGTCAAATTCTCAGCGATTTGGTCCAACTGGACTGCATTTAAGGTATCCCAAAACTATCAGCAGGTTATTACATGAAAGGGGTCTAAAGACAGGAAAACACCTTCGATTTCAGTATATATATATATATAATCTTTCCTTTATCTACTTATGTCACTATGGTTAAAATGTCTTGGAGAATTATTATTTTTTTTTTTTTTTTCCTCCCCTTTCCCCTCCTTCCTACCCCTTCCCATACATCGGTAAGAATATGCACTTACATGCGCATACATATATTTCTTCTTTTTTGCTTCAGTTAGAAAAAAGAAGAAAATGAGAAAACACAACTTGAGGTGACAGATCTGCTATTTACGCTTGATTTCCAAAGATAATCCTTGTAATAACTGAATGGTTGTATTCTATCTATGCCAAAATTATCTTATTGTCAAATTGCCTACTTATTGTATTATGTACTATGTATGGTACACTGTTATTCACCCAATAAAGAATTTGTGAAATAAAAAAAAAAAAAAAAGATTCCCGGAGAGAAACAAAGATTCCCGGAGAGAAACAAAGATTCCCGGAGAGAAACAAAGATTCCCAGAGAGAAACAAAGATTCCCAGAGAGAAACAAAGATTCCCAGAGAGAAACAAAGATTCCCGGAGAGAAACAAAGATTCCCGGAGAGAAACAAAAGATGCCCGGAGAGAAACAAAGATTCCCGGAGAGAAACAAAGATTCCCGAAGAGAAACAAAGATTCCCGGAGAGAAACAAAGATTCCCGGAGAGAAACAAAGATTCCCAGAGAGAAACAAAGATTCCCGGAGAGAAACAAAGATTCCCGGAGAGAAACAAAAGATTCCCGAAGAGAAACAAAGATGCCCGGAGAGAAACAAAGATTCCCGGAGAGAAACAAAGATGCCCGGAGAGAAACAAAGATTCCCGGAGAGAAACAAAGATTCCCAGAGAGAAACAAAGATTCCCGGAGAGAAACAAAGATTCCCGGAGAGAAACAAAGATTCCCAGAGAGAAACAAAGATTCCCGGAGAGAAACAAAGATTCCCGGAGAGAAACAAAGATTCCCGGAGAGAAACAAAGATTCCCGGAGAGAAACAAAGATGCCCGGAGAGAAACAAAGATTCCCGGAGAGAAACAAAGATTCCCGGAGAGAAACAAAGATTCCCGGAGAGAAACAAAGATTCCTGGAGAGAAACAAAGATTCCCGGAGAGAAACAAAGATTCCCGGAGAGAAACAAAGATTCCCGGAGAGAAACAAAGATTCCCGGAGAGAAACAAAGATTCCCGGAGAGAAACAAAGCTTCCCGGAGAGAAACAAAGATTCCCGGAGAGAAACAAAGCTTCCCGGAGAGAAACAAAGATTCCTGGAGAGAAACAAAGATTCCCGGAGAGAAACGAAGATTCCCGGAGAGAAACAAAGATTCCCAGAGAGAAAATAATATTCCCGGAGAGAAACGAAGATTCCCGGCAACATGAAGGTTTTGTTGGCCGAATTTCAAAAATCAATGGTGGCATCATCGGATCAAAAAAAAAAAAAAAACCCTTTCTGATTTCGAAAAGAAAATTTGTTCGAAATTTGACCGTGTATGGCCTGCTTAAGGCTTACCCGTAGGTGCAATAAATATCTCCCAAACTTAAAAGATTTAGGAGATATTTGCAGAAATAGCGGCACCGAAGTCTACGGCGCATGTGCCATAGACATCAGGCGCAATGAGCATGCCGCTTCTAACGACGAGCGTGCCGCTTCTAACGGTGATCATGCACCCGCGCGGGAGTGACATCATCACGTAATTATTAATTCATCACGTAATTCATAATAAGCTAGTATGCTATGCATACTAGCTCAATATGGCTTTGTTGTGTCTTTTTTTTTTTTACTTTTTTGGAAAGGGTTTACTTCCTCTTTAACCCCTTCCATATCGGGAGGCACTTACGCACCTTCCTGCCCAGGCCAATTTTCAGCTTTCAGCGCTGTTGCACTTTGAATGACAATTGCGCGGTCGTGCTACACTGTACCCAAACAATTTTTTTATAATTCTGTTTACACAAATAGAGATTTCTTTTGGTGGTATTTGATCAGCTCTGTGGTTTTTATTTTTTGCGTAACAACTAAAAATTTTTTTTTTGAAAAAAATGAAGTTTTTATTTTTTCTGTAAATTTTTTTTGTAAATAAGTAGGTTTTCTTCTTCAATTACGGGCACTGATATGGATGCACTGATAAGGTGGCACCAATAAGGTGGCACTGATGGGTACTTATGGGTGGCACTGATAGGTGGCACAGATGGGCATTGGTGGACACTGAGGTGGCACTGCTGATCATCACTTTTTTTATATTTTTGCCAGCCAGTGCCCATTTGTGGCCACTGATTGGCATCTATTGTGAATATTTTTTACCATGTGGATGGCCATGGGGTACGTACCTGGCCATCCACATGTTGCCCCCTTCCCTGGCGGTCCAGTGTGGGCATCCAGGGGGGCTACGCTGATAAACAATCGGCGTATAACCCCCCCTGTCAGGAGAGCCCCCGATCGTCTCTCCTCGCGTCTATCAGACACGAGTGAGGAGGAGCCGATCAATGGCTCTTCCTGTTTACATTGTGATCAGCCGTGATTGGACACGGCTGATCACGTGGTAAAGAGCCTCCGCCCGAGGGTCAGACTGACACCCCGCATGAATGATTGCTGCGCTGCCTGCCCCAACGTTATCCTGTTGGACGTCAATAAACGTCCAGCAGGATAACAGAACCACTTCCCGGACGTCAATTTACTATTGACCGGGCAGGAAGTGGTTAAGGACCGGCTCCTGTACATATAAGTCGCCAGAATGGCATGGACAGGCAAATCAACGTAAATACACGCCCCCTTTAAATTTGCCGCCGTGCCCGGGCCCTGCCGTGAGCTCCGTGATCGTGCCCGCGGGATCCACGGACTCGATGTCCGGCAGTGTCCCACGATTGTGTGTCATGGAGCTGCAGAACGGGGGGTGCCTGTGTAAACAAGGCATTTCCATGTTCTGCCTAGTGACAGGAGACTGATCATCTGTTCCCTGTCATCGGGAGCAGCGATCACTGTCGTGTCACAGTAACCCACGCCTTCTAGCAGTTAGAATCACTCCCTGGGACACACTTAACCCCTTCCTAGTGGTTAACCCCTTCCCTGCCAGTCACATTTATACAGTAATCAGTGCATTTTTATAGCTCTGATCGCTGTATAAATGTGAATGGTCCCAAAATAGCGTCAAATGTGTCCACTGCCTACGACGTGAACGTAACCTACGCCCAGCCCTATTCACGTACTACGTAAACGACGTAAAATACGACGGCTTGTGTTCCCTGGTCCATACCTTTGCATGAGTTGCGCCTCATATATGGGGAATAACTTTACGCCGGACGTACGACTTATGCAAACCGCGTATATTATGCGCCGGGCACAAGTACGTTCGTGAATCAACATAACTCCCTCATTTCCATATGTGAATAGGAAATCAATGGGAGCGCCACTCGCGGCCAGCGTAAATATGCGCCCACGATACGCCGGCGTAGGAAAGTTATGTCGGTCGGATGAAGCCTATTTTCAGGCGTATCTTGTTTTCAGAGTCTGGCGCATAGATACGACGGCGCATATTTACACTTACGTGGCGTATCTCGAGATAGGTCGGCGTAAGTGCTTTGTGAATCTGGGCCAATGTATACAGTGTATGTGTGTGTATATATATATATAGTGAAGGCCACATCATGATGCAAGTTTTTGTCTTATGACGTCAGCCAATAGGAAAATATGAAGTGAACCTGTTTCTTTCCTTATAACACGTAAACTCCTCCCACCCTCCCTTGTCCCCTAGAAATGCAGAAATATCCTCGTTTCCAGACGATTAAAACAGATCCTTTTTTGCGCACATCACAAATATACAGGACATGCTGGGACTTGTAGTCCTCCTGTGTATAATATACAATGTATACGGGACATGCTGGGACTTGTAGTCCTCCGGTGTATAATATACAATGTATACAGGACATGCTGGGACTTGTAGTCTTCCTGTGTATAATATACAATGTATACGGGACATGCTGGGACTTGTAGTCCTCCGGTGTATAATATACAATGTATACAGGACATGCTGGGACTTGTAGTCCTCCGGTGTATAATATACAATGTATACAGGACATGCTGGGACTTGTAGTCCTCCTGTGTATAATATACAATGTATACAGGACATGCTGGGACTTGTAGTCCTCCTGTGTATAATATACAATGTATACAGGACATGCTGGGACTTGTAGTCCTCCGGTGTATAATATACAATGTATACAGGACATGCTGGGACTTGTAGTCCTCCTGTGTATAATATACAATGTATACAGGACATGCTGGGACTTGTAGTCCTCCTGTGTATAATATACAATGTATACAGGACATGCTGGGACTTGTAGTCCTCCAGTGTATAATATACAATGTATACAGGACATGCTGGGACTTGTAGTCCTCCTGTGTATAATATACAATGTATACAGGACATGCTGGGACTTGTAGTCCTCCGGTGTATAATATACAATGTATACAGGACATGCTGGGACTTGTAGTCCTCCTGTGTATAATATACAATGTATATAGGACATGCTGGGACTTGTAGTCCTCCGGTGTATAATATACAATGTATACAGGACATGCTGGGACTTGTAGTCCTCCGGTGTATAATATACAATGTATACAGGACATGCTGGGACTTGTAGTCCTCCGGTGTATAATATACAATGTATACGGGACATGCTGGGACTTGTAGTCCTCCGGTGTATAATATACAATGTATACAGGACATGCTGGGACTTGTAGTCCTCCTGTGTATAATATACAATGTATACAGGACATGCTGGGACTTGTAGTCCTCCTGTGTATAATATACAATGTATACAGGACATGCTGGGACTTGTAGTCCTCCTGTGTATAATATACAATGTATACAGGACATGCTGGGACTTGTAGTCCTCCACTCTATAATATACAATGTATACAGGACATGCTGGGACTTGTAGTCCTCCGGTGTATAATATACAATGTATACAGGACATGCTGGGACTTGTAGTCCTCCTGTGTATAATATACAATGTATACAGGACATGCTGGGACTTGTAGTCCTCCTGTGTATAATATACAATGTATACAGGACATGCTGGGACTTGTAGTCCTCCTGTGTATAATATACAATGTATACAGGACATGCTGGGACTTGTAGTCCTCCTGTGTAAAATATATAATGTATACAGGACATGCTGGGACTTGTAGTCCTCCTGTGTATAATATACAATGTATACAGGACATGCTGGGACTTGTAGTCCTCCTGTGTATAATATACAATGTATACAGGACATGCTGGGACTTGTAGTCCTCTGGTGTAGAATATACATGTATACAGGACATGCTGGGACTTGTAGTCCTCCTGTGTATAATATACAATGTATACAGGACATGCTGGGACTTGTAGTCCTCCTGTGTATAATATACAATGTATACAGGACATGCTGGGACTTGTAGTCCTCCGGTGTATAATATACAATGTATACAGGACATGCTGGGACTTGTAGTCCTCGGTGTATAATATACAATGTATACAGGACATGCTGGGACTTGTAGTCCTCCGGTGTATAATATACAATGTATACAGGACATGCTGGGACTTGTAGTCCTCCGCTCTATAATATACAATGTATACAGGACATGCTGGGACTTGTAGTCCTCCGGTGTATAATATACAATGTATACAGGACATGCTGGGACTTGTAGTCCTCCGGTGTATAATATACAATGTATACAGGACATGCTGGGACTTGTAGTCCTCCTGTGTATAATATACAATGTATACAGGACATGCTGGGACTTGTAGTCCTCCGGTGTATAATATACAATGTATACAGGACATGCTGGGACTTGTAGTCCTCCTGTGTATAATATACAATGTATACAGGACATGCTGGGACTTGTAGTTCTCCTGTGTATAATATACAATGTATACAGGACATGCTGGGACTTGTAGTCCTCCTGTGTATAATATACAATGTATACAGGACATGCTGGGACTTGTAGTCTTCCGGTGTATAATATACAATGTATACAGGACATGCTGGGACTTGTAGTCCTCCTGTGTATAATGTACAATGTATACAGGACATGCTGGGACTTGTAGTCCTCCACATACACACATACTCATAATACTAAGATGAGAAGATATACAGAATGTTTCCTCCTAATGATGTTACAAAGATGATAAGACGGCTCCTAAATCCAACCTTTGTCTTCTCTTTATGTTCCATGTAATTGGTACATCGGAGTGGTGACACCCATGTGGGCGGTACCCGGGTCTTCTCATGGCCGTTATTAGCAGTTGGGTTCCCACATAACATACAGGTTCCAGGACCCCCCGAGGTTCTCAGCCCAGTACTGCCCCCTACATGAATGGAGGTCTATCCTTCCCATCCTCTGGACTGTGTATGGTTAACCCCGTCTCTCCCAGGAGTACTCACACATTACATCCAAGCACCGAATTCCAGGACTCTGCAGTCCGGGTTCCACCAACCCTCACGTCTCTCCTTTCCCCTCCAGGCAACGGCTGTAATGATCGTCACTTCTCTCCTAAATACTCACACCGAGGTCAGATCTTACAGAAAACCTTATTTACGTGTTTTATAAGATCTTATTCTGTGAATAGTAACCCCAGAGAGACATCGGTGTCCGTAGTCTCCTTCCGTTCTCCGTCTCACAAATCATTATATAGACTGCTGGAGAGGAAAGTCAGTTTTACTAAAAGGAAATATTTGAGGATCTCAGAAGAAGCAGGAAGTGGTGAAGACGTGAACAGGAACTTGTGGTTTAACAGACAGCTACTGATATAAGCCGAGGAACACCAACTTTTTACTCAGAATGAATCAAGGGAAATAACACCCTCTATCTTAGTATAAACCAAAGAGAAACAGTAGTTCCTGGCCCAGTCTGAACCAAGGGAAACACCAGGTCATGATCCAGTCTGAACCAAAGGAAATACCAGCTTCTGGTTCAGTCGGAACCAAGATAAACATGAACTCTTGGCCCAGTCTGAACCAAGGGAAACATCATCTCCCATCCCAGATTGAACCAATGGTAATATCAGCCTCTATCCCAGTATGATCAAAAGAAAACACCAGATCTTTGTCCAGTCTGAATCAAGGGAAACATGAGCTCCTGGTCCAGGCTGAACCAGGAAAAACACCATCTTAGTATGAACCAAGGGAAACAGCAGCTCCTGACCCAGTCTTAACCTAGAGAGACACCAGCTCTTGGCCCAGTCTGAACCAAGAGAGACACCAGCTCTTGGCCAAGCCTGAACCAAGAGAGACACCAGCTCTTGGCCCAGTCTGAACCAAGAGAGACACCAGCTCTTGGCCCAGCCTGAACCAAGAGAGACACCAGCTCTTGGCCCAGCCTGAACCAAGAGAGACACCAGCTCTTGGCCCAGTCTGAACCAAGAGAGACACCAGCTCTTGGCCCAGTCTGAACCAAGAGAGACACCAGCTCTTGGCCCAGTCTGAACCAAGAGAGACACCAGCTCTTGGCCCAGTCTGAACCAAGAGAGACACCAGCTCTTGGCCCAGTCTGAACCAAGAGAGACACCAGCTCTTGGCCCAGTCTGAACCAAGAGAGACACCAGCTCTTGGCCCAGTCTGAACCAAGAGAGACACCAGCTCTTGGCCCAGTCTGAACCAAGAGAGACACCAGCTCTTGGCCCAGTCTGAACCAAGAGAGACACCAGCTCTTGGCCCAGTCTGAACCAAGAGAGACACCAGCTCTTGGCCCAGTCTGAACCAAGAGAGACACCAGCTCTTGGCCCAGTCTGAACCAAGAGAGACACCAGCTCTTGGCCCAGTCTGAACCAAGAGAGACACCAGCTCTTGGCCCAGTCTGAACCAAGAGAGACACCAGCTCTTGGCCCAGTCTGAACCAAGAGAGACACCAGCTCTTGGCCCAGTCTGAACCAAGAGAGACACCAGCTCTTGGCCCAGTCTGAACCAAGAGAGACACCAGCTCTTGGCCCAGTCTGAACCAAGAGAGACACCAGCTCTTGGCCCAGTCTGAACCAAGAGAGACACCAGCTCTTGGCCCAGTCTGAACCAAGAGAGACACCAGCTCTTGGCCCAGTCTGAACCAAGAGAGACACCAGCTCTTGGCCCAGTCTGAACCAAGAGAGACACCAGCTCTTGGCCCAGTCTGAACCAAGAGAGACACCAGCTCTTGGCCCAGTCTGAACAAAGAGAAACACCAGCTCTTGGTCCAGTCTGAACAAAGAGAAACACCAGCTCTTGGTCCAGTCTGAATCAAGGGAAACATGAGCTTCTGGTCCAGGCTGAACCAGGAAAAACACCATTTTAGTATGAACCAAGGGAAACAGCAGCTCCTGGTCCAGTCTGAACCTAGGGAAACACTAGTTCCTGGCCCAGTCTGAGCCAAGCGATAAACCAGCTTATGGCCCAGTCTGAACCAAGAGAGAAACACCAGATCTTGGCCCAGTCTGAACCAAGAGAGAAACACCAGCTCTTGGCCCAGTCTGAACCAAGAGAGAAACACCAGCTCTTGGCCCAGTCTGAACCAAGGGAAATCATCAGCTTTTGGATCAGTCTGTACCAAGAAAAACACTAGCTCTTGGCCCAGTCTGAACCAAGAGAAACACCAGCTTGTGGCCCAGTCTGAATCAAGAGAAACATGAGCTCCTGGTCCAGGCTGAACAAGGAAAAACACCATCTTAATATGAATCAAGGGAAACAGCAGCTCCTGGTCCAGTCTGAACCTAGGGAAACGCTAATTCCTGACCCAGTCTGAGCCAAGCTAGAAACCAGCTCTTGGCCCAGTCTGAACCAAGTGAGAAACACCAGCTTGTGGCCCAGTCTGAACCAAGAGAGAAACACCAGCTTGTGGCCCAGTCTGAACCAAGAGAGAAACACCAGCTTGTGGCCCAGTCTGAACCAAGAGAGAAACACCAGCTTGTGGCCCAGTCTGAACCAAGGGAAATCACCAGCTCCTGGCCCAGTCTGAATCAAGGGAAATGTCAGATCCTGGCTTAGTCTGAACCAAGAGAAACGCATGCTTCTGGCCCAGTCGGATTCAAGGGAAGCAGCAGCTTCTGGCTCAGCCTGAAAAAAGACCAGCTCTTGGCCCAGTCTGAGCCAAGGGTAACATCGACCTCTGTCACAGTATGAACCAAAGGAAACACCAGCTCCTGGCTCAGCTTGGAAAAGGGTAAACAACTTCTGGCCCAGTCTGAACCAAAAGGTAACATCAGCCTCTGTCCAAATGATATCCGAGATAGTAAATAATTACTTCATGCTGAAGAACCTTGTAGATCTAGTAAATAATTAGTCTGATTCTTCCTTTGCTCTCCATATGTTGATTGGCTCTTTCTGGAGGGGAAAACCAAGAGAAACATCAGCTGTAGGGCCAAGGGAAACACCAGCTCCTGGCCCAGTCTGAACCAAGAGAAACATCAGCTGTAGGGCCAAGGGAAACACCGGCTCCTGGCCCAGTCTGAACCAAGAGAAACATCAGCTGTAGGGCCAAGGGAAAAACCAGCTCCTGGCCCAGTCTGAACCAAGAGAAACATCAGCTGTAGGGCCAAGGGAAACACCGGCTCCTGGCCCAGTCTGAACCAAGAGAAACATCAGCTGTAGGGCCAAGGGAAACACCGGCTCCTGGCCCAGTCTGAACCAAGAGAAACATCAGCTGTAGGGCCAAGGGAAACACCGGCTCCTGGCCCAGTCTGAACCAAGAGAAACATCAGCTGTAGGGCCAAGGGAAACACCGGCTCCTGGCCCAGTCTGAACCAAGAGAAACACCAGCTGTAGGGTTCAAGAGCGATTCTTTTTTTTACCAGAAATAAGTAGAAGAATACGTATTGGCCTAAACTGGGGAAAAAAATGTTTATATATTTTTGGGGGATTTTTATTAAATCAAAAAGTTAAAAATATTGCTTTTTTTAAAAAAAATTGTTGCTCTATTTTTGTTTATAGCGCAAAAAAAAAACGCAGAGGTGATCAAATACCACCAGAAGAAAGCTCTATTTGTGGGGAAAAAAGGACATCAATTTTGTTTGTGAGCCACGTCGCACGACCGCGCAATTGTCAGTTAAAGCAATGCAGTGCCGAATCGCAAAAAGGGGCCCGGTCTTTGGGCAGCCAAGTGGTCCGGGGCTGAAGTGGTTAATAAGCACTGTATGTGACCAGTACATTACCACTAGGGAAGTGAGACTGAGATGACTGGAAGAGACTGGCTCCTTTCAATACATCTGAAGGATACGTACTTCTACATACCTGAAGCCCCACGCATTCAAAGGTTTTTGAGGTTTACGGTAGGTCTTAATTCATCTGCCTGCCGTTCAGATATTCCGCCAGGGTCTCTTCCAGGGTACTGTTGGCACTAATCACCCATGGATTTCTATACAACACCATTACCAACCTGGACAATATCCTGTTGTTGAACCGGGACAGAAATCACCTTGTGAACCTTTACGAGTAATGCCGTGTACACGCAATCGGAATTTCCGACAAGAAAAGTTCTAAGTGAGCTTTTGGTCGGAAAATTCCGACCATGTGTAGGCTCCGTCTGACTTTTTCTGTCGGAATTAACAACAGCAAAAAAATTGAGAGCTGGTTATGAAATTTTCCAACGGGAAAAGTTCTTGTCGGAAATTCCGATGGTCTGTATGCAATTTCGACGCACACAAAAAAAAACACGCATGCTCGGAATCATTGAACTTCTCATGTTGCAGTGTTGTCCATCACCGCGTTCTTGACGGTCGAAAGTTCAGAGAAACAAAAGACTAAAGCAAGGACCTCATGGACACCACCCACCACCGTTGGACAGATCATCACCCCAAGTACCAAGGTCAAAAGCCTCGGAGTAACCTTTGACTCAGAGATGCGCAAATAGGATCAGTAGTCAGCGGATCTCATTACCTTCTCCGCCTGCTGCGTAGACTCATCCCCTTCATTCCGGAAGAGGATACATCCGTAGTAGTCAGAACAATCCTCAATTCTCGAATCGTCTACGCAAACTCCCTCTACATAGGACTACCTAAATACCAGATTTCGCGCCTTCAAGTCGTCCAGAACACGGCAGCCAGACTGGTAACGGGAAAAAACCCTGGGAATCCATCACCCCTTCCCTGAGGGCCCTCCATTGTCTAACAGTAAAGGATCGGGTCACATTCAAGACCCTCTGCCTCACCCACTAATGTACACAAGGAAAGGCTCCTCAATACTTATGTGAGAAAATAAAACACTACACCCCCAATCGCGTTCTCCGATCATCTAACCAAAACCTCCTCCACATCCCCAAGTCCCGCTACAAATCGAAAGGAGAACAAAGATTTGCAGTCCAAGGACCACGGCTCTGGAACGTTCTACCCACAGACATCCGCATGGAGGAAAACCATCGGGCCTTCAGGAAAAAACGTAAGACCCACCTCTTCTGAAGTATTAGGACGACACCGGATGGAATAAGCGCCTTGAGGCGATTTAGTTCGCATTTGCAGCGCTATTCAAGTCACTCACTCAACCTTTGTGTGACCGTGTGTATGCAACACAAGTTAGAGCCAAGATTCTGTCAGAAAAAAAATCGATGGTTTTCTTGTGGGAATTTCCGATCGTGTGTACGCGGCATTAGTGGTGGTGACTCTGCGGAAGTTTGGATGACTCAGAAACTAGAAGAGTCAGTTGGAGTCGGTCCAGACACGAATTTACCAGGAGGCAAAGCTGGATATGCGGGAGAACGCGGGATCTCTGCTATCAGCATAAAATTCCCTCCATCCTGGCTTATGTAGAGGAAGTAGGCTTAGCCAATCACCTTCCAGACAGAAGTTGCCTGCAGCTGCTGGGAACCATGACTTTGATGGTATAGCGAGTACCCAGTGCCTTCTAGAACAGCCACAATTTGCACCCTCCTACTCAGCTCTCTGTTTTAGAGGCTGTTCGGAACGAGGTGCACACCTTCATATCTGGTGGACGTGCCCGATACTCCAAGCCTTCTGGAATGATACTTTTGCACCACCCCCCCCCCCCCCCCAATCCCATCCCAGCTTCATTCATCCCCCAAAACCATTCCAGCTTAATTCAACCCCCGATCTCATCCCGGCTCCATCCACCACCCCGATCCCATCCCGGCTCCATTTACTGTATCCCCCCATCCCATCTTAGCTCGATCCACCCCCCCCCCAATCCCATCCCAGCTTCATTCACCCCCCTGATCCCAATCCAGCTTCATTCATCCCCCAAAACCATTCCAGCTTAATTCACCCCCCGATCTCATCCCAGCTCCATCCACCCCATCCCAACCCAGCTCCATCCACCACCCCGATCCCATCCCGGCTCCATTTACTGTATCCCCCATCCCATCTCAGCTCTGTCCACCCCCTGACCCCATCTTAGCTCCGTCCACCCCCCGATCCCAACCTGGCTCCATCCACCCCCCCAATCCCATCCCACCTTCATTCACCCCCCTGATCCCAATCCAGCTCCATTCATCCCCCAAAACCATTCCAGCTTAATTCACCCCCCGATCTCATCCCGGCTCCATCCACCCCATCCCAACCCAGCTCCGTCCACCACCCCGATCCCATCCCGGCTCCATTCCCCACCCTGATCACATCCCGTCTTCACCCCCCCCCCCCCCTGATCTTATCCCAGTTTCATTCACCCCCCGATCCCAACCCGACTCCATTTATTCCCACCCCCTGATCCCATCTTAGCGCTGTCCACCCCCTGATCCCAACCTGGCTTCATCCACCATCCCGATCCCATCCTGGCTTGATTCACCACCCTGATCCCATTCCAGTTTCATTCACCCCCAATCCCATCCTTGCTCCATCCACCCCCCCTGATCCCAACCCGGCTCCATCCACCACCCCGATCCTATCCCGGCTCCATTCACCACCCTGATCCCAATCCAGCTTCATTCATCCCCAAAACCCTTCCAGCTTAATTCACCCCCCAAACTCATCCCAGCTCCATCCACCCCATCCCAACCCAGCTCCATCCACCACCCCGATCCCATCCCGGCTCCATTTACTGTATCCCCCATCCCATCTCAGCTCCGTCCACCCCCCTGATCCCATCTTAGCTCCGTCCACCCCCCAATCCCAACCCGGCTCCATCCACCACCCCGATCCTATCCCGGCTCCATTCACCACCCTGATCACATCCCGTCTTCACCCACCACTGATCTTATCCCAGTTTCATTCACCCCCCGATCCCAACCCCATTTATTCCCACCCCCTGATCCCATCTTAGCTCCGTCCACCCCCTGATACCATCTTAGCTCTGTCCACCCCCTGATCCCAACCTGGCTCCATCCACCACCCCGATCCCATCCCGGCTTGATTCACCACCCTGATACCATTCCAGTTTCATTCACCCCCAATCCCATCCCTGCTCCATCCACCCCCCCTGATCCCAACCCGGCTCCATCCACCAGCCCGATCCTATCCCGGCTCCATTCACCACCCTGATAACATCCCGCCTTCACCCACCCCCTGATCCCATTCCAGTTTCATTCACCCCCCTGATCCCAACCCGGCTCCATTTATTCCCACCCCCAGATCCCATCTCAGCTCCATCCACCCCCTGATCCCAACCTGGCTCCACCCACCACCCCAATCCCATCCCAGCTTCATTCACCCCCATGATCCCATCCCGTCTCCATTCATCCCCCGATCCCATCCTGGCTCCACACCAGTTTCTATATAGTTACCTGCCAAGGCCTTTATACCATTTGATACCACGCCCCTTTTTTCTAATTACAATTTACTTCTACATCAAAATATTTTTCTACTGGGCCTCTGTTGTTCTATATGACTTCATCCACACTGAGGCTGGCCCGTTTCTTGTCTTAATTCTGGAGTTGCAATGCGTAGCAGGGCTTCCCTTCTGAGTCTCTCCTCAGACATTGGCGGGGGGCCTCCTACGCATCGGCGTCATGTTACAACCTGTTTGTGGCGTCTTTTGACGCCGCAATACAGGGACGTCCTTTGTCCATCTCATGCCGGAGATGGGGTTGGCATGGCTCCACTTTGGCGCTTGCGCCGGTGGTGGATCTCACTGTCAACTCCCATTCTCATTCGACGTTGGTTGTGGACCCGCCCCCCACACCTGGATTACATAATCGGAAGAGCTTGATCGCCTTACCATTTCACTATGTGTGACACCAGGGAGGCAACACAAAGCACATTCACTGGATACACACATGGAAGTCATGTATATTGTTTCTTATCGCTTTCTTTGTTTGACACATGCAACATATTCATTTATATTGGTGTGTGTGTGTGTGTGTGTGTGTGTGTGTGTTATATTTATATATACATATACACACACACACACACACTAATTAAAAATCGATTTTATTTCTATATATATAATAAATGGAGCCGGGTGATCAGGGGTGGATAGAGCCGGGATGGGATTGGGGGGGTGGATAGAGCTAGGATTGGATCGGGGGTTAAATGGAGTCGGGATGGGAATGGGGTGGTAGATGGAGTCGGGATGGGATTGGGGGGTGGATAGGGATGTGATCGGGGGGTGGATAGAGCTAGGATTGGATCGGGGGTTAAATGGAGTCGGGATGGGATTGGGGGGTGGATAGGGATGTGATCGGGGGGGGATATAGCTGGATGTGATCGGGGGGTGGATAGAGCCGGGATGGGATCGGGGGGTGGATAGAGCCGGGATGGGATCGGGGGGTGGATAGAGCTGGGATGGGATCGGGGGTGGATAGAGCCGGGATGGGATCGGGGGGTGGATAGAGCCGGGATGGGATCGGGGGGTGGATAGAGCCGGGATGGGATCGGGGGGTGGATAGAGCTGGATGGGATCGGGGGGTGGATGGAGCCGGGATGGGATCGGGGGGTGGATAGACCTGGGATGTGATCGGGGGGTGGATAGAGCCGGGATGGGATCGGGGGGTGGATAGAGCCGGGATGGGATCGGGGGGTGGATAGAGCTGGGATGGGATCGGGGGTGGATAGAGCCGGGATGGGATCGGGGGGTGGATAGAGCCGGGATGGGATCGGGGGGTGGATAGAGCCGGGATGGGATCGGGGGGTGGATAGAGCTGGATGGGATCGGGGGGTGGATGGAGCCGGGATGGGATCGGGTGGTGGATGGAGCCGGGATGGGATCGGGGGGTGGATGGAGCCGGGATGGGATCGGGGGGTGGATGGAGCCGGGATGGGATCGGGGGGTGGATAGAGCCGGGATGGGATCGGGGGGTGGATAGAGCCGGGATGGGATCGGGGGGTGGATAGGGATGGGATCGGGGGGTGGATGGAGCCGGGATGGGACAGAGTGTAATGTTTCTCTCGGGACGTTCAGTGTGAAAAGTTCTCCATCGCCTGATTGTGTTTTCAGTCTCTTCTGTTCTGCACCCCACCCCCACATCCTTTCATTTCTCCCATCCCCCATAGTGACCCCCATTACCCCCCCCCCCCCCCATGATTTCTTTCTCCCCTCCCCATCCCAGTGACCCCCCTCAGTGTTCCCCCCATCTTACCCGATCTCTCCGGAAGTTTCTTCTTCAGCTTCTTGTCTGTCTCTGACTGCAACGTCATGTGACAGGAGGGGGTGTCCTCCATTTTCTTGTAGCTCAGAGAGCAGGAAGGGATTCCTCCATTTTCTTGTAGCTCAGAGAGCAGGAAGGGATTCCTCCATTTTCTTGTAGCTCAGAGAGCAGGAAGGGATTCCTCCATTTTCTTGTAGCTCAGAGAGCAGGAAGGGATTCCTCCATTTTCTTGTAGCTCAGAGAGCAGGAAGGGATTCCTCCATTTTCTTGTAGCTCAGAGAGCAGGAAGGGATTCCTCCATTTTCTTGTATATCAGAGAGCAGGAAGGGATTCCTCCATTTTCTTGTATATCAGAGAGCAGGAAGGGATTCCTCCATGTTCTTGTATATCAGAGAGCAGGAAGGGATTCCTCCATTTTCTTGTATATCAGAGAGCAGGAAGGGATTCCTCCATTTTCTTGTATATCAGAGAGCAGGAAGGGATTCCTCCATTTTCTTGTAGCTCAGAGAGCAGGAAGGGATTCCTCCATTTTCTTGTATATCAGAGAGCAGGAAGGGATTCCTCCATTTTCTTGTATATCAGAGAGCAAGGAAGGGATTCCTCCATTTTCTTGTAGCTCAGAGAGCAAGGAAGGGATTCCTCCATTTTCTTGTATATCAGAGAGCAAGGAAGGGATTCCTCCATTTTCTTGTAGCTCAGAGAGCAGGAAGGGATTCTTCCATTTTCTTGTAGCTCAGAGAGCAGGAAGGGATTCCTCCATTTTCTTGTAGCTCAGAGAGCAGGAAGGGATTCCTCCATTTTCTCGTAGCTCAGAGAGCAGGAAGGGATTCCTCCATTTTCTTGTAGCTCAGGGATTCAATCTTCCTGTAATGACGTGTCGTTGTTTAGAAGAAATGTGTCCATTGATGAAGATCTTCCTCCTTTATATACAGTGCAGTTGATTTACTAAAGGGAAATATACTGTGCACTACAAGTGCACTTAGATCTGCAGTCGCTGTAGATCTGAAATGAGGGGAAGCTCTGCGGATTTCTATCATCCAATCATGTACAAGCAAAAATGCTTGTAGTGCACAGTGGATTTGCCTTTAGTAAATCAACCCGACTGTATCCAAGAGGGAGGGGTGTCCTCCATTTTCTTGTAGCTCAGAGAGAGGGGGAGGGGTGTCCTCCATTTTCTTGTAGCTCAGAGAGGAGGGGTGTCCTCCATTTTCTTGTGGCTCAGAGATTCAATCCCCTCATTTCAGATCTACAGCGACTGCAGATCTAAGTGCACTTGTAGTGCACAGTATATTTCCATTTAGTAAATCAACCGCACTGTATATAAAGGAGGAAGATCTTCATCAATGAACACATTTCTTCTAAACAACGACAAGTCATTACAGGGAGATTGAATCCCTGAGCTACAAGAAAATGGAGGAATCCCTTCCTGCTCTCTGAGCTACAAGAAAATGGAGGAATCCCTTCCTGCTCTCTGAGCTACAAGAAAATGGAGGAATCCCTTCCTGCTCTCTGAGCTACAAGAAAATGGAGGAATCCCTTCCTGCTCTCTGAGATACAAGAAAATGGAGGAATCCCTTCCTGCTCTCTGATATACAAGAAAATGGAAGAATCCCTTCCTGCTCTCTGAGCTACAAGAAAATGGAGGAATCCCTTCCTGCTCTCTGATATACAAGAAAATGGAGGAATCCCTTCCTGCTCTCTGATATACAAGAAAATGGAGGAATCCCTTCCTGCTCTCTGATATACAAGAAAATGGAGGAATCCCTTCCTGCTCTCTGATATACAAGAAAATGGAGGACTCCCCCTCCTGTCACATGACGTTGCAGTCAGAGACAGACAAGAAGCTGAAGAAGAAACTTCCGGAGAGATCGGTTAAGATGGGGGGAACATGGAGGGGGGTACAGGGGAGGGGAGAAAGAAATCATGGTGGGGGGGTAATGTGGGGTCACTATGGGGGATGGGAGAAATGAAAGGATGGGGGGGGGGGGGAGAACAGAAGAGACTGAAAACACAATCAGGCGATGGAGAACTTTTCACACTGAACGTCCCGAGAGAAACATTACACTCTGTCCCGATACCCCTCCCCCCCCCCCCCCCCCCCCCGGTATGGTAATTGTTCTATCCTATAGTATTAGAAAAGGAAGAGTGTCTGCACTGTGTTAGATCCTCCTAGCTCTTCCCTCCCCCCACACACACAGATTACCTCTCCCCCCCCCCCCCTACACACACACCCTACCTCTCCCCTCCCCCACCATGGTAAGTACAGGAGATGAAGGAACATCGGGTCCTGGATCTCCTCTGTGAGGAATGAAGACGGAAGCGGGGAGGATTTCCTCTCCTCTAGTGTCAGTGATGTCCGGTGAAGCCGGGGAACCATCTCATCGATCACTATCTGATCTTCACGATCTGCTACGAGGGGCACCCAACTTCCCGACATTCACCCAATCACATTGTAGCACTACCCCCGAAGGAGCTGCTGGATATTTTCGGGCGGCGTGTTACCTCTATTTCCTCGCCGTCCAGGGTAACGGATGAGAGCTGAGAAAGTTCGATGTCCGCGCTTTACACTTCTTTTTCTAAGATTTATTTGCGGAACTCGATAGAAAGATAAGAGAAGTGAATGACGAGGTGGAAGCGTAAGAGGTAGGTAGGTTCAGGTGCGTAGTTTCAATCCGGAAACACTCCCGCTTCCAGCGACACGACTTTCATCAACACTCCAGCCAGAGTGGGTATTGCTCCCCCGGATTGGTTTCTCCCACTGGCCTAGCAGCCGGGGTGACGCACGGGAAACGGTACAGTCTCTGCCACAGACCTTCCCACCGATGGAGACGCTTTTCGGTCCAGAATCCTCGCAGTACGGGATTCAGCACCCGGATCTCTCCAGAGTAACTTCTTGTAGAACTTGAAACTGACCGGCAGGGCTGGACTTACCATTGGGCTTGACTGGGCTCAAGCCCATGGGCCCCACCCAATAGGGGGCCCCAGGCCCAATCGCGGCAACCCCCCGTTGGCGGTAATCCCCTCCCGCAATTTTGGGGCAATCGCACCAATCCCCCGCTCGTGGCAATCGCGGCAACCCCCTCCCGCAATATCGAAGCAATTGCAGCAACCCCCTCCCGGAATTTCGCAGCAATCCCCTGTTCGCGGCAATTTTGCCACCCCCCGCTCAACAACTTCGGTATATATGTAATTCTCGGGAGCCCCACAGCCCACCCGCTCAACAACTTTGATGCTCCAGGGGGCCCCTTCACTGCAGCTGTGTAAGGGGCCCCAAAATTACTGAAGGCGGCCCTGGGAAGAGGTAAGAAGTCCGTTTAGGCCCCCCGCTCAACAACTTTGATCAGCCGGTCAGCAGATCCTCCCCCTCAACAAGTATAAGCGGTCTGCGCACTGCCCCCCCCCCCCCCCCCCCCCCCAGCTCAACAACCAACAACTTCGATCTTCGATAGGTCGGTCGGCAGATCTAGCCCCCCCACCCCTCCTCAACAACTATGATCAGTCGGCGATAACAACTCACCCCTCGCTTCTCTTCTCCAGGGGGCCCCTTCGATTATTAAGTCCAGGGGCCCCCACCACCCCAAGTCCTGCCCTGCTGACAGGCGATCACCATCAAGCCTTTCAGTAAACGTTGCATCCTTTCGAGGAAGTTCAAGGCCTCTCCTGAGACACCAGCCTCGTGCTCGGTCCTCTCCAAGATAGGTCCTTCGTCAAGCGGCTTCCTCCCCCAGGACGGACAGCACAGGATCACCTTCCCATGCGTAGACCCAGTCTGCCTACTGGGCCTACCCAGAAGATCACAACCCCGGACCAACGGGGTCCCGGAGCCAGGATTACATGAACACGCAACCCCCGGCCAGGAGGGCCACGCACGGGGGTGGTGGGACGACAGACTCAGGATTGACGACCCCAGTCCAGTGACGTCTGTCCCTTAAGTACCCCTCCTCAGCATGCACAGCCGGTCGATCAACCCCACTGATTGGCTGCCGAGGGAGAATACTCAAATCACCTTGACCTAGCTGCTGCCACCCTTGGCCTGGAGTAACAACTACACCCCAGGCGAACAATAGTGGTCACTCACGGCACAGCCATGGCTGGAACAGATGCCCAATTTTCTCAAAATCACACATGTCTGAGTAAACTAACGCTCAGACTTCCCTCTAAATTTACAACAGCGCTGGTGATCTGCCGATATGGTTCCTCCTATCGGGATGGTTCCCCCCCTTGACTGCGCAGGCGCGATCCGAGCCGACGGGAATCACTGAACCTGATCAGCTGTAGCAACAGGTCCAGGGCGACATGGAATTCGCTGTAAGTGGCCAGTCGGCCTCACGTCCTCGCTGCGCTCGCTCGGCCTCCTGGCTCTTTTTTAAACATCCTCCAAGTCCACGGGGATGTTAAGGAATGAGCCTGGATGCCGCGCATGCGCCGTGTACAGCTGATTAGGTTCGGAGATTTCCGTGAGCTTCGTCTGTCAAGCAGGGAACCATATCGATAGGGGATCTAGCTCGACAAATCACCGGCTCAGAAAGAGCAAGTCGCTACAACATCTTATGTCACCTGACCTCCAACACAATCACTTCTCTTATTTATTTTTCTTTGTTGTTTTTCTTTTCCTGTTTTGGTTGTTCCCCCAACTGTTATGTATGGAGAGCATGGATTCCCAGTTTGTCCGTTTTATCCTCGTCTTTTCACATTTCTTGTCTTCTTTTGCCTTTTTTTTTTAATTTTACAGCTTGTTTTGTGTTGTTTCCTGCTTTCCAGCTATTAGGAACAGCGCCACCTAGTGTCTGCTCTCCATACTGCACCCTCTGTGGTAATTAGTCCTGTGTCACTTCCTGTCCCTGGAACACATTTCCTGTTTTCGGCCATTTTTAGACCTGATTCCAGCAGGCTGAACAGCTTCTCCGTCTCCATCCTGAACACACGACCACCAGAGGATTTTCTCCATGTCAGACCACACAGGTAAGTCAGGTGAGTGTCCTATTCATGGTACGGGGCTCCTGTCCCTCTATAGACGTATCAATCATCTGTGATCGACTCTTCCCCCCTCCTTATGATTAATGATACATGTGTATGCACCTCTCCTGTACATAGTGCCCACTGTCATACCCTCCACACTCCTCTCCTGTACATAGTGCCCACTGTCATACCCCCCACTCCTCTCCTGTACATAGTGCCCACTGTCATACCCCCCACACTCCTCTCCTTTACATACCGCTCACTGTCATACCCTCCACACTCCTCTCCTGTACATACCGCTCACTGTCATACCCTCCACACTCCTCTCCTGTACATAGTGCCCACTGTCATACCCTCCACACTCCTCTCCTGTATATACCGCCCACTGTCATACCCTCCACACTCCTCTCCTGTACATACCACTCACTGTCATACCCTCCACACTCCTCTCCTGTACATACCGCTCACTGTCATACCCTCCACACTCCTCTCCTGTACATACCGCCCACTGTCTTACCCTCCACACTCCTCTCCTGTACATACCGCTCACTGTCATACCCTCCACACTCCTCTCCTGTACATACCGCCCACTGTCTTACCCTCCACACTCCTCTCCTGTACATACCGCCCACTGTCATACCCTCCACACTCCTCTCCTGTACATACCGCCCACTGTCATATCCTCCACACTCCTCTCCTGTACATACCGCTCACTGTCATACCCTCCACACTCCTCTCCTGTACATACTGCCCACTGTCATACCCTCCACACTCCTCTCCTGTACATAGTGCCCACTGTCATACCCCTCACACTCCTATCCTGTACATACCGCCCACTGTCATACCCTCCACACTCCTCTCCTGTACATACCGCCCACTGTCATCCCCTCCACACTCCTCTCCTGTACATACCGCCCACTGTCATACCCTCCACACTCCTCTCCTGTACATACCGCTCACTGTCATACCCTCCACACTCCTCTCCTGTACATACCGCTCACTGTCATACCCTCCACACTCCTCTCCTGTACATACCGCCCACTGTCATACCCCCCACACTCCTCTCCTGTACATACCGCCCACTGTCATACCCTCCACACTCCTCTCCTGTACATACCGCACACTGTCATACCCTCCACACTCCTCTCCTGTACATACTGCCCACTGTCATACCCTCCACACTCCTCTCCTGTACATAGTGCCCACTGTCATACCCTCCACACTCCTCTCCTGTACATACCGCCCACTGTCATATCCTCCACACTCCTCTCCTGTACATACCGCCCACTGTCTTATCCTCCACACTCCTCTCCTGTACATACCGCTCACTGTCATACCCTCCACACTCCTCTCCTGTACATACCGCCCACTGTCATATCCTCCACACTCCTCTCCTGTACATAGTGCCCACTGTCATACCCTCCACACTCCTCTCCTGTACATACCGCCCACTGTCATATCCTCCACACTCCTCTCCTGTACATACCGCCCACTGTCTTATCCTCCACACTCCTCTCCTGTACATACCGCCCACTGTCATACCCTCCACACTCCTCTCCTGTACATACCGCCCACTGTCATACCCCCTACACTCCTCTCCTGTACATACCGCCCACTGTCATACCCTCCACACTCCTCTCCTGTACATACCTCCCACTGTCATACCCTCCACACTCCTCTCCTGTACATACCGCCCACTGTCACACCCCCCCACACTCCTCTCCTGTACATACAGCCCTCTGTCATACCCTCCACACTCCTCTCCTGTACATACCACTCACTGATATCTAATATATCCCTGACTGTTGTCTCTGACTTCTCGCAAGCTTTCCGCAAAACCTTTGATGTGCCAGGCAGGGCCTCATCCGCTGCTGGAGCTCTCATTCAGCTTCATCAAGGCAGCATGACTGTTAGTCAATTTGCAGTTCAGTTTCGCTCCTTGGCTTCCGAAATGGCATGTAATAATGAGGCTCTTAGTGCTACCGTTTGGCAGTCATATGAAATGTGGGGCACAGATGAGCACTGTAACTCGCTGATGTGGCACTGATGGACACTCTAGTGGCACAGGGGGCACCAATGTGACACTAGTGGGCACTATTGGGCACTGTGAAGCACAGTAAAAATCAATAAGACTTGCTGTGCTTCATTCAATCTCGGTCCTTGCATGCTGTATCGGTGAAAGGAGAGAGCTGAACCCCTGCAAGACCCGGGTTGTTTACATTGTGATCGCTCCATTATTGGCCGGAGTGATCACGTGGTAAAGGGCCGCTGTCATTGACCCATGATGCGTCGCGTCCATGTGCGCGCCCCAGGGGGCATGCGGGAAGCGAATGTTTCGGAAGGATGTCCCTGGATGCCCTCCCAGAACTAGCCGTCTTTCAGCTATGGCCCGGTCGGGAAGTGTTTAACATATTCTTAAAGTGGAGGTTCACCCAAAAACTAAATTTTTTAACATTAGATTGAGGCTCGTTTTGTGAAGGGGAATCGGGTAGTTTTTTTTAAATCGAAGCCGTACTAACCGTTGTAGAGAGCGATCTTCTCCGCTGCTTCCGGGTATGGGCTGTGGGACTGGGCGTTCCTATTTGATTGACAGGCTTCCGACGGCCCTCCCGAGAGATTTGGGCTCTTCATGACCACAGATCTCTCTATAAAGAGGCGCTTGAGGATCCCACTTTCCTGTACAACCAGGATGCTGACCTAGATAAGGATCTTTTATGGATTTGGGGGGGGGGGATCTCTCTTACAATTCATACCAGACCCTTGATAAGGTTCTAGTATGGATGTTGAGGGGAATCCCAGCCGGCTTGTATTTTTTTCTAATGTCACTTTCTCTACATCATATGCATATGCCTTTTTGACATGTGAGTGAGAAACTTATATAGCGCAACACATGCAAACTGAATCGCCTCTGGGCGCTTAGTATCCATTCCCTGAGTAAACTTTTTTTTTTTGCCCTCAGAAGAGATGGGTTTTGATTTTTCTTCTGAAGGCCAAGTAGTTCACCTCCAGTCGGATGCTGGTTGGTAGAGCGTTCCATAGTCTAGGTCCTACAAATCTTCGTTCTCCTTTGGACTTGTATCTGGCTTTGGGTATCTGGAGGAGGTTTTGATTGGTGGATCGCAAAATGCGATTGGGGTTGTGAGCTTTTATTTTATCTCATAGATATTGGGGGGGCATTTCCTTGAACACACTTATGCATTAGACAGAGTGCCTTGAAGGTTATTCTGTCTTTTACAGGCAACCAATGAAGGGATCTCAGTGAAGGGCTGTCAGTGAAGGGGTCTCAGTGAAGGGATCTCGGTGAAGGGATCTCGGTGAAGGGATCTCGGTGAAGGGATCTCGGTGAAGGGATCTCAGTGAAGGTGAGATTGATTCCCATGGTTTTTTCCCAGTCACAAGTCAAGCAGCCGTATTTTGAACGACTTGCAGACGAGTGATTTGGTATTTGGGGAGTCCTAGATAGAGGGCATTTGCGTAGTCGAGTCTGGAATTGATGATTGTTCCCACCACGACTGCAATGTCCTCTTTCGGGATAAAGGGGGTGAGTCTGCGTAGTAGGCACAGCAGATGGTGGGATCCGCTGACTACTGACCCTATTTGTGCGTCCATTGTCATGTAGGTGTCGAAAATGACTCTGAGACTTTTGACTTTGGTGCTAGGGGCGATGGTTTTACCCAGAATGGGCGGGGGTGTCCATGTTGTTGCGGGATGATTCTTTTGATTGGCGTGAAACAGGAGAAGTTCTGTTTTCGAACCGTTGAGTTTAAGATAACTCTTCGTCTCTTCGACATGTTGTATATAACAATGAAAGTTTAGAAATAGAAAGCAACTTTATTCATAGAATTCTGATTTTTTTTTTGTTTTTTTGTTAACAGGTGGATTAATGAACCATGTTCTTGGTCATGTTGGTCTTCATAAATACTACAAAGTCACATGCAAGCCATATGGGAAGTCTTAAGTGACGTAAATACTTTTTTTTTTTTGCAGTTCATTGGCAGATTCACGCAGAAAAAAACATTGATCCAGCCTCAGGGCAACAGGAGAAAAGTAACTTCAATGTTCTGGAGGTGACAATGGGTTTATAGTCCAAACCATTCCTACGCAAGAGAAGCCATTTTTGGATTGTGATAAAGGATTTTACAGTGAAGGGAAAGATTATCACACATCAGGTTCACAATGGAGGAGAAGCCATTTCCGTGTTCTGAATGTGACAAAGCTTTTGCAACCAAGTCAAATCTTGTCAACCACCAGAGGGTTCACACTGGAGAGAAGCCATATGAGTGTCCCGAATGTGACAGAGCTTTTTCACAGAAGAGTAGTCTTAACTTACACATGAGCGTTCACACCGGAGCGAAGCTGCATCATTGTTCAGATTGTGGCAAAGATTTTAGAGTGAAGGCAAATTTTATCACACACCAGAGGATTCACACTGGGGAGAAACCATTTCAGTGTTCTGAATGTGATAAAGCTTTTAAATCAAGGTCACAGCTGAGCAGTCACCAGGTGATTCACACCGGAGATAAGCCGTATCCGTGTTCTCAATGTGACAAATCTTTTGTATCCAAGATGAGACTTAACACACACCAGTGGATTCACACTGGAGAGAAGCCATATCCATGTTCTGAATGTGGTAAAGCTTTTACAACTGAGAGCAAGCTTACCACACACCAGAGGATTCACACCGGAGAGAAGCTTTATCAGTGTTCGCAATGTGAAAAAGCTTTTACAAGGAAGGACCACTTTATCCTACACGAGAGGGTCCACACTAAAGAGAAGCCGTTTCAGTGTTTTGTGTGTAAAAAATATTTTTCGGATAAGTCACACCTTATCACACACCAGAGGATTCACACTGGAGAAAGGCCGTATCCATGTTCAGAATGTGACAAAGCTTTTACAACGAAGCAAGACCTTATTAGACACCAGAGGATTCACACTGGAGAGAGACCATATCAGTGTTCAGAATGTGACAAAGCTTTTACTGCAAGTGAACACCTTATCATACATCAGAGGATTCACACCGGAGAGAGGCCGTATCAGTGTTCTGAATGTGATAAAGCTTTTAGACAGAAGTCCGATCTTAGCTCACACCAGTGGATTCACATTAAAAAGAGACCCAATCGGTGTTCAGAATATATCAAAGATCTTACAACCCAGAGAGAGCTACTCCTACACTCAAATGTCCACACCGGAGACAATTTGACAATTGTTTTGGAGAATCCTCAATGACTGAACTATGTTTGTTTCCTTAGGATTTTCATCATTCTCCATTTTTATGGAGCTTTGACTGAACATGTAATGCATGCTCGTCCTTCACTAACTGCGCTGCGTTCCCAAGTGTTTTCTTCATTGCCCGTTTCCGAGCTGGTACCTTAAAGCCTCGTACACACGATCAGTCCATCCGATGAGAACGGTCTGAAGGACCGTTGTCCTAGGTTAACCGATAAAGCTGACTGATGGTCCGTCACGCCTACGCACCATAGGTTAAATAACCGATCGTGTCAGAACGCGGTGACGTAAAACACAGCGACATGCTGAAAAAAACGAAGTTCAACGCTTCCAAGCATGCGTCGACTTGATTCTGAGCATGCGTGGATTTTTAACCGATCGTCATGCCTACTAACGATCGGTTTTGACCTATCGGTTAGGAATCCATAGGTTAAATTTAAAGCAAATTGGCTTTTTTTAACCTATGGTTAAATAACCTATGGGGCCCACACACGATCGGTTTTGACTAGGGTTGTCCCGATACCACTTTTTTAGGACCGAGTACAAGTACCGATACTTTTTTTCATGTAGTCGCCGATACCGAATACCGATACTTTTTTTAAATGTCATGTGACAGTTTTCCAACCACAATACAGACTAAGGATATTTTCTTTAGAATTATGAAGAACTCTAACTCAAGACATTATAAAAGAATAAAAATGAGTAAAAATGAATAAAAATGTTTTATTTGCTTGTCACGCAGTAGTAAAAAACTCAAAGAATTTTCATAGAACATGTTGATAAATACAAAAAAATTATTCTATTTAGGTATCGGGAGCATTTGCGCGAGTACGAGTACTCCCGCAAATACTCGGTATCGGTCCCGATACCGATACTAGTATCGGTATCTGGACAACCCTAGTTTTGACCAATGAAAACGCTCCATCAGACCGTTGTCCTCTGGTTAACCAATCGTGTATACGAGGCCTAACGCTGTCTTTAGTACCAGAGATTGGATAATGGTTAAGTAGCATCTTGCTAACCCTCTGAAGCCTCAGTGGGAGAGTCCTTTACAGGGTCTGCTGGCTCTTGCCATGTCGGTCAATCTTGAGTGCTCCAGCTAAGCCCACCCTTCCCGTTTTATATGTTCCACCTCCCTTCCCATAATCCACATCTCCTTTCCATGTTCCATCCCCTCTCATGGATGACAGCTTTGCAAGCCGGCCTGCATCTGGGACACCAGCAGCGGCGCCTGGTGCTCAAAATTTTTGAGGGGTGCAAACAAACTGAAACATTTTGTGAAAAAAAAACATCAAATGTTGCCACTGTGCCTCCCTATCATCTGCCCAGCCCTTACCTTGTCAGCAAGTGACGGCAGCAGGTGGTGAGCAGTGTCCGGTGTCCTCCATCTTCCCCGACCCCAATGTTTTCTCCCACCCGCTCCTCCTCTCGTCCTCTGATAGGCATCCAATCACAGCAACTGTCGCTTCAGCCAATCAGGTGACGGGTAACACAGACCCGGTGCACCTGATTTGGCTGAGAGCCAGTTTAATGTTAGGAAAGCCAATTTCTTTCGCTTGCCTAACATACAGCTGAGTGAGAAGCGAATGCACAACGTTGCTCCCTGAAAAGGGGCCGTACACATGAATGGGGGGTGTCAATACTGACCATAGATTGATTCATGCAATGCATGAATCCAACCGATGGACGTGCCTACTAACGATCAGTTTTGACCTATCGGTTAGGAATCCATGGGTTAATTTTAAAGCAAGTTGGCTTTTTTTTAACCTATGGGCAAATAACCTATGGGGCCCACACACGATCGGTTTTGACCGATGAAAACTGCCCTTCAGACCGTTGTCCTCTGGTTAACCTATCGTGTGTACGAGGCCTAACAATCCAATGTTAGTACAGTGAGCTCCCCTGCTGTACTATTGTGTTTTTACAGTGAACCCCCCCCCCCCTTCCAGCACACTCTGGTCAGCGCTCTCATCCATTGGCTGAGAGTGCCGATCAGGAGTCAGTTGGCTGCTGGTTTCCAAGCATACTCGTTCGACAGCCAGCTTCTGTTGGACCAGCTGCCATCCATACATATGGGCCGAATGTCGGTTGTTTTTATTGAGCCGGCCGATGCGGCGTAAAATTCAGCCCGTGTGTACGGGGCTTTGCGGCCAGGGAAGCAGCTAATCAAGCATAATCTGTGCTTTAGTTATTCTGAAAGGCGGGGGGAGACATTGGGATCTTAAAAAAAGAGAGACAACTTGTCCTCTACCCAAAGCTATCACATGGGGGGTTCTTGTTCACCCTCTTCTGATAGAAATAACATTAAATGTGGAAAAAAAAGTAAAATGTATAAAAATATAATTTTTTAATAAAATTAAATAATAGTTAAAAAAATGCTTAAAAGCACCCCAGTACCTTTTTTGTTTCCTTTATAGCTTTTAGACAGACAAAGCTTACTTTTGATGATATCTAAACAGTGGCGTTGCTAGGGGGGTTGCGGACCACACCCGGGTGACACCTGTGGGCAGTAACAGCCCTACACTGATCTGCGTCTCTATACTAAATGAGGGGTCTGTACTGAGGGAGGGGGTCTATACTAAGCAAGGGGGTCCGTACTGCGGGAGGAGCGTCTTTACTTAGGGGGTCTATACTGTGAGATGGGGTCTGTACTGAGGGAGGGGTCTATACTAGGGGGGTCTATACTAGAGGGTCTGTACTTGGTGAGGGGGGATTTGTACTGAGGGAGGGGTCTATCCTGCAGGAGGAGGGTTTGTACTGAGGGAGTGGTCTATACTAGGGGGGGTGTCTGTACTGAGGGAGGGGGTCTGTACTGCTGGAGGAGGGTCTTTACTTAGTAGGAGGTCTATACTGTGAGAGGAGGTCTGTACTAAGGGAGGGGTCTATACTAGGGGGGGTGTCTGTACTGCGGGAGGAGGGTTTGTACTGAGGGAGGGGTCTATACTAGGGGGGGTGTCTGTACTGCGGGAGGAGGGTCTTTACTGCTGGAGGAGGGTCTTTACTTAGTAGGAGGTCTATACTGTGAGAGGAGGTCTGTACTGAGGGAGGGGTCTATACTAGGGGGGTATGTACTGGGTAAGGGGGTCTGTACTTAGTGAGGGGGTTGTGTACTGAGGGAGGGGGGAATTTGTACTGAGGGAGGGGGATTTGTACTGGGTAAGGGGGTCTGTACTTAGTGAGGGGGTTGGGTACTGAGGGAGGGGGGAATTTGTACTGAGGGAGGGGGATTTGTACTGGGTAAGGGGGTCTGTACTTAGTGAGGGGGGTGTGTACTGAGGGAGGGGGGAATTTGTACTGAGGGAGGGGGACTATACTGCGGGAGGGGGGTCTGTACTTAGTGGGGGGGTGCGTACTGAGGGAGGGGAGGTCTATACAGAGGGGGGATGTACTGAGGGAGGGGGGATCTATTCTAAGGGAGGGTGGTCTGTACTGTGGGAAGGGGTCTATACTGATTGAGGGGGGAGACTATATTTGGTGGAGGGGGGTGACACCATGTTTTTCAGCACTGGGTGATGCCAACACTTAAGGACCACCTCCTGCTGATATACATCGGCAGAATGGCACGGCTGGGCACACGCACGTACCTGTACGTCCTCTAAGTCCACCTTCCCCGTTCTTCACTGTGGCAGCTTCATCGATCGCGTGTTCCCTGATATAGGGAAAGACGATCAATGACGTCACACGTCCAGCCCCGCCCCCCTACAGTTAGAAAAACATATGAGGTCATACATAACCCCATCAGCGCCCCCTTGTGGTTAACTCCCAAACTGCAATTGTCATTTTCACAGTAATCAGTGCATTTTTATAGCATTTTTTGCTGTGAAAATGACAATGGTCCCAAAAATGTGTCAAAATTGTCCGAAGTGTCCTCCATAATGTCGCAGTCACGAAAAAAATCGCTGATCGCCGCCATTAGTAGTAAAAAAATAAATAAATAAAAATGCAATAAAACTATCCCCTATTTTGTAAACGCTGTAACTTTTGCGCAAACTAACCGATAAACGCTTATTGCAATTTTTTTTACCAAAAATATGTAGAAGAATACGCATCGGCCTAAACTGAGGAAAAAAAATATATATATTTTTTGGGGATATTTATAACAGCAAATGTAAAAAATATTGCATTTTTTTTTAAATTGTCGCTCTATTTTTGTTTATAGCGCAAACAAAATTAAAACCGCAGAGGTGATCAAATACCACCAAAAAAAAAGCTCTATTTGTGGGGGAAAAAAGGACTCCGATTTTGTTTGGGAGCCACGTCGCACGACCGCGCAATTGTCAGTTAAAGCGACGCAGTGCTTTATGAGTTTATTTGAAATTGTAAAAAAAAAAATTGCCACAATTTTTGAAAAAATTCGAGTAAATACAATTTTATTTTATGAAGTTGTCAAGTGATTTGTAAAGACTCGTTTTTTATTTTACTTTGTTACTTGCCGCCACTGTGCAGCTCGTTTTGCACAGAGTGGCCCCGATTCTCCTCTTCTGAGGTCCCTCGCAGCTCCTCCCCTGAATCAGATAACCCCCTCGAAGAAGTGCTTTCCTGGGGGAGGGGGGGGGGGTTACCTTGCGGGTGGGCTCCCGAATCCAGCATTTGCATCCATAGACATGAATGCTGGACTTGGCCCCACCCCCTGGCGCCTACATCATTGGATTTGATTGACAGCAGCGGGAGCCAATGGCTGCGCTGCTATCAATCTATCCAATCAAAAGCTGGGACCATGTGGAGAGAGGGACAGCTTGTCCCCACTGAGGGGAATACGGGGCTCAGGTAAGTAAATGGGGAGGGGGGGCAGTGACTGCCATAGAATGCATTAAGGTGAAAAAAAAACGAGGGTTTACAACCCCTTTTAAGGTCTCTCTCTCACGCACAGCACACAATTGCACCCCAAAACACATTCCTCTACTTCCCCTAAGTATTGGGATACCATGGGCTAGATTCAGCATTGAATTACGCCGGCGTATCTATAGATACGCCGCGTAAATTCAAAGCTGCGCCGGCGTATCTTCTTTCTGTATTCAGAAAGCAATATACGCCGGAATTAGGCTAAGATCCGACTGGCGTAAGTCTCTCACACCGTCGTATCTTAGGGTGCATATTTACGCTGGCCGCTAGGTGGCGCTTCCATTGTTTTCGGCGTAGAATATGCAAATGACCTAGATACGCCGATTCACAAACGTACATGCGCCTGGCGGAATTTTTTTACGTCGTTTGCGTAAGGCTTTCCCGGCGTAACGTTGCTCCTGCTTCTATGAGGCGCACGCAATGTTAAGTATGGACGTCGTTCCCGCGTCAAATTTTGCATTTTTTACGTCGTTTGCGTGAGTCGTTCGCGAATAGGGCTGGACGTAATTTACGTTCACGTCGAAACCAATACGTCCTTGCGGCGTACTTTGGAGCAATGCACACTGGGATATGTACACAGACGGCGCATGCGCTTTTCGTAAAAAACGTCAGTCACGTCGGGTCACCAGCCATTTACATAAAACACGCCCCCCTCGTACTCATTTGATTTAGGCGCGTTTATGCCGGCCCCATTTACGCTACGCCGCCGTAACTTAGGAGGCAAGTGCTTTGTGAATACAGCACTTGCCCCTGATTTACGGCGGCGTAGCGTAAATACGCTACGCCGCAACAATGCGCCCTACCTGAATCTTGCCCCATATGTGTGAATAGAGATGGGTCCAACACCCCCCCCCCCCCCCCCGTTAGGTTCACACTCCTGAAAAAAGAAAAAAGTTCAGACCTGATCCCCATTAAAGTCTGTGGGATCGGAATGTGAAAAATCTAAGGGCCAGATCCACAAAATGTATACGCCGTCGTATCTCTGTTTCTATCTATGCGACGGATTCATAGAATGAGTTACGCATAGATAGCCAGAAGATCCGACAGGTGTAATTGTTTTACACTGTCGGATCTTAGGATGCAGTACCGCGGCCGCCGCTGGGGGGAGTTTGCGTCGTAAACCAGCGCCGGGTATGCAAATTAGGAGTTACGGCGATCCACAACGGTTTTTCGCGTTCGCTACGTCGCCGCTAGTCTAGTTTCCCGTCGCAAATTTACACTTTTTTTTTTGTGCCCTAACTTTAGTCAGCAAGCGTATTGCTGTCTAAAGTATGGCCGTCGTTCCCGCATCGAAATTTAAAAAATCAACGTCGTTTGCGTAAGCCGTACGGGAATACGGAATTACGCTCCGCGCGTCGCCGTTCGACAAAATGACGTCACGGCGCGCAAAGCACGGCGGGAGTTAGGAAACGGAGCATGCGCAGTAGGTCCGGCGCGGGAGCGCGCCTAATTTAAATGGGACTCGCCCCATTTGAATTGGCCCGCCCTGCGCCGGCCGGATTTAGGATACACCGCCGCAAATTTCCAGGTAAGTGCTTTGTGTGGATCGGGCACTAACTTGGTAAAATTGCGGCGGTGTAACGTGAATCGAAAAAGTTACGTTGCGCCCGCTGTTTGTGGATCTGGCCCTAAATTCCTAATTTTTGAAGGCTTATGAGAAAGTTATTGGCCACACAAGGGGTATGGGGCTCCGGGTACTGCCCTGGGGGGACATATCAATGCAATTTAAAATATATATATATATATATATATGTGTTTAACATCCGGGGGGGGGCGGACCGTGTGGCGCTGGGAAATGAGGCGGAGCTGGCTGTAGCGGGACATCAGAGACTGGTGGTGGTTGTGATGACATGACGGTGACTCCAGACAGTGGGAACCACAGACAGACGGGTCACCGGCAGTCTGGCACCGATGTTCAGAGGCGCGCAGCGGCGCAGCACAGGGGATGTTTCCTTTCTTTCCTCCATTTGATTCACTCGGGACACTGTCTCAGACGAAACATTCCTCCGCCCGCTGTGCCTCCGACACTGTGCGGAGGGACTCGGGAGCGGCTACGCTACGGAATCCGCCTGCTCCCGCCAGCTCAGCGGGAGATCTATCCGCAGATCTCCGCTGAGCCGACGGATGACAAGCTCCTCCCTGCTCACTGAGCGGGGAGGGGCTTGTCGGGCACAGCTGTCTCCTATGGAGCGATCTGATGAAAACGGACAGATGGGGACGTGACCCCATACATCTGTTTTTAGCGGATCAGGTCCGATGTCAGCGGACATGTCTCCGCTGACATCCGACGCTTTATAGAGATGCATGGAGCGGCCATTCACGGTCCGCCGTCAAAACTCACAGGCGGATCGGAACGGTCCATCCGCGTGAAAGGGACCTAACATCGCGCTTATATATATAACCCCCAAACAGGGCCGTCTTTAACCACTTGCCGACCTCCTCATGTAGATATACGTCAGCAGAATGGCACGGACAGGCACATCAACGTACCTGTACGTCCTCTGCTTGACGTGGGTGGGGGGTCCGATCGGGACCCCCCCCCCCCGCTACATGCGGCGGTCGGTAAGCCTCGGGGAGCGATCCGGGACGAGGGCGCGGCTATTTGTTTTTAGCCGCTCCGTCGCGATCGCTCCCCAGAGCTGAAGAACGGGGAGAGCCGTATGTAAACACGGCTTCCCCGTGCTTCACTGTGGCGGCGCATCGATCGAGTGATCCCCTTTATAGGGAGACTCAATGATGTCAGTCCTACAGCCACACCCCCCTACAGTTGTAAACACACACTAGGTGAACCCTAACTCCTACAGCGCCCCCTGTGTTTAACTCCCAAACTGCAACTGTCATTTTTACAATAAAGAATGCAATTTAAATGCATTTTTCGCTGTGAAAATGGTCCCAAAAATGTGTCAAAAGTGTCCGAAGTATCTGCCATAATGTCGCAGAACCGAAAAAAAAAATCGCTGATCGCCGCCATTACTAGTAAAAAAAATATATTAATAAAAATACCCCCTATTTTGTAAACGCTATAACTTTTGCGCAAACCAATCAATAAACGCTTATTGCGATTTTTTTTTTTACGAAAAATGTGTAGAAGAATACGCATCGTCCTAAAAAAACGTTTTTTATATATTTTTGGGGAATATTTATTATAGCAAAAAGTAAAAAAATATTATTTTTTTTCAAAATTGTGGCTCTATTTTTGTTTATAGCGCAAAAAATAAAAACCGCAGAGGTGATCAAATACCACCAAAAGAAAGCTCTATTTGTGGAGAAAAAAGGACGCCAATTTTGTTTGGGAGCCACATCGCACGACCGCGTAATTGTCAGTTAAAGCGGCGCAGTCCCGAATTGCAAAAAGTGCTCTGGTCTTTGGGCAGCAATATGGTCCGGGGGTTAAGTGGTTAATGTTGATTGGACCCTGGGAAAAAATGTTCTTGGGCCCCCCCCCCATGCAATTTTGCTCTCCACCCCCCGCTCTGAGACATACAATAAATATCAGCTAGACTTAAAATCAGTTTACTGTATCAGATCAGGCAGTGATTGTGATTGGTTGCCAGAGGTTACAGCATATCATTACCACTTACTGACTGGTTGCTAGAGGTTACAGCACACATTACGGCTCACTGGTTATTTGCTAGAGGTTACAGCACATGATTTCTTCTCGTTGATTGGTTGCTAGAGATTACTGTACAGTAATACTGCTCACTGATTGGTTGCTCGAGATTACAGCACATCATCTCTTCACTGCAGAGGGGCATGATATTCATATGAATGCTGCCGGCCTCAACTATTTACATATGAATGCTCCCGTTATTTACATATGAATGACGGTTATTTACATGTAAACACAGGGTCTGCGGTTAGTCATCTGTACACCATAGTAGCAGGACTTCACACTGAGATATCAGCACAAAGCACAGGACTAAAACTTCAAGGGACAAGGGAATTTAAACTGCGTTAGTTGGCAAGTATGAGGCAGCTGCTTTGGGCCCCACAGCAATGACAGGGCCCAGGGCAGCTTCCCCTTTTGCCCTGCCTTAAAGATGGCCCTGCCCCTGAAGAAGGAAGTATATATACGCTCATAACCCCCCCCCCTTCCCGCCGCTTTTCCGAAGCATGTTGCAAATTTTGGTCAACACACTTCACTGATTCGACTCAATGTCTGGAACCTAGGTGTGCGCCAAACTCTAGCAGCTGTTTATTAGTCGGTACATGTTCTATGTATTGTTTTTAGATGTTTTTGAATGTATTTGTGATTGATGTCATCTTTTGTACTAAATAAACTTTGTTAGATTTTTATATTACGCTTTCCTTGATGTTATCCTGGCCTACCCTCTCTTCTTTGTCCGCACTATCCCTGGGGATCTCCCTCCAAATTTCTAGGTTACCAAGGCAAGTCGTGGGTTTCCAAGGCAAGACGTGGGTTACCAAGGCAAGACGTGGGTTTCCAAGGCAAGACGTGGGTTACCAAGGCAAGACGTGGGTTTCCAAGGCAAGACGTGGGTTTCCAAGGCAAGATGTGGGTTTCCAAGGCAAGACGTGGGTTACCAAAGCAAGACGTGGGTTACCAAGGCAAGACGTGGGTTTCCAAGGCAAGACGTGGGTTACCAAGGCAAGACGTGGGTTACCAAGGCAAGACGTGGGTTACCAAGGCAAGACGTGGGTTACCAAGGCAAGACGTGGGTTACCAAGGCAAGACGTGGGTTACCAAGGAAAGACGTGGGTTACCAAGGAAAGACGTGGGTTACCAAGGCAAGACGAGGGTTACCAAGGCAAGACGTGGGTTACCAAGGCAAGACGTGGGTTACCAAAGCAAGTTGTGGGTTTCCAAGGCAAGACGTGGGTTACCAAGGAAAGACGTGGGTTACCAAGGAAAGACGTGGGTTACCAAGGCAAGACGTGGGTTACCAAGGCAAGACGTGGGTTACCAAAGCAAGTTGTGGGTTTCCAAGGCAAGACGTGGGTTACCAAGGCAAGACGTGGGTTACCAAGGCAAGACGTGGGTTACCAAGGCAAGACGTGGGTTACCAAGGCAAGACGTGGGTTACCAAGGCAAGACGTGGGTTACCAAGGCAAGACGTGGGTTTCCAAGGAAAGACGTGGGTTACCAAGGCAAGACGTGGGTTTCCAAGGAAAGACGTGGGTTACCAAGGCAAGACGTGGGTTACCAAGGAAAGACGTGGGTTACCAAGGAAAGACGTGGGTTACCAAGGAAAGACGTAGGTTACCAAAGCAAGTTGTGGGTTTCCAAGGCAAGACGTGGGTTACCAAGGAAAGACGTGGGTTACCAAGGAAAGACGTGGGTTACCAAGGAAAGACGTGGGTTACCAAGGCAAGACGTGGGTTACCAAGGCAGGACGTTGGTTACCAAGGCAAGTCATAGGTTAGGATGAGATCTCACAATCGAAAGCCACAATTTTTATATTAACCCCTTCAATACTGGACACTTTCAACCCCCTCCTGCCCAGCGCTCGCACACTCTGAATGACGATTGTTTTTTTATTTTTTTCACACAAATAGAGCTTTTAATGACCACTGGGGTTTTATTGTTTTATTTTTTGCCAAATAAACAAAACAAAAATGAACATTTTGAAAATAAAGTTTTATAACAGAAACCAAGAATAATATGTTTTAAGGGAAATTGTATTCTGCTCCATTTCTTTGGCGAAAATAACACAAATCAGTGTATATTATTTATCTGTAGGAAAGCTATAGAGTCCACAAACAATGAGATTTATATATATAAAAATGCATCAATCCGGATGGCCTATCATTTCTTCAGGCCCAAAAATGCCTGGACAGTGCAAAAACCCCTCAATCGCCCCTTTTTGGAAAGTAGACAGTCCAGGGTATTTAGTAAGAGGGAGGGCAAGTTTTTTGAAGTTGTAATTCTTTGTCACAATTTTTTGGTGGTGATCAGGGACACTGGTGACAATGGCCCGGATTCACAGACATCGGCGCACATTTATGCCGTCGTAGCGTATCTCCTTTACGCTACGCCGACGCAGCGCAGAGAGGCAAGCACGGAATTCACAAAGCACTTGCTCCCAAAACTGCGTTGGGTTTCTAAGACGTAAGCCGGCGTAGGTGGAAGTGGGCGTGAGCCATGCAAATGAGGCGTGACCCCATGCAAATGATGGGCCGAGTGCCAGACAGATACGTATAACGAACGGCGCATGTGCCGTCCCGTGGACACATCCCCGTGTGCATGCTCACAATCACGTCGGAACAACTGCCTAAGATACGTCGGATCACTGCCTACGCCTAGTCATATTCACGTCCAACGTAAACTACGTAAAATACGACGGCTTGTTTTCCCTGGTCCATACCTTTGCATGGGTTGCGCCTCATCTATGGGGAATAACTTTACGCCGGACGTACAACTTACGCAAACCGAGTATATTATGCGCTGGGCGCAAGTACGTTCGTGAATCGGCGTATCTCCCTCATTTGCATAGAAAATCAATAGGAGCGCCACATGCGTCCAGCGTAAATATGCGCCAGCGTAGACAAGTTACGTCGGTGGGATGAAGCCTGTTTTTAGGCGTATCTTATTTTGTGGGTCCGGCGCACAGATACTATGGCGCATATTTGCACTTACGCGGCGTATCTGGAGATATGTCCGTGCAAGTGCTTTGTAAATCCGGGCCATTATGTTTATTTTTAAATAATCTTTTTTTTTTTACATAGAGTGACACTGTACTACTCTGGGGAGGTGATCAGGATTTTTATTTATTTTTACAGACTACGATTGCTTATAACGAGTGCATTTTAAAGTTATAAGCAACCATTTTTTATATGAAAACGACTCCTTTGGTGTTTACTATTGTGATTAACTGTGATTGGCCACAGCTAATCAAATAGTACAGATGGGCTGTGATTGGCTCCATCTGTACATTGTGATCACAGAGCTCATAAAAAAAATAGTACATAAATGAAACAAAGACATTCATGGTGTACAATTGCCATGTGATCTGCCGTTTTGTAAGTCATATTGTTTTTATTAACCACTTTAGCCCTGGAAAGATTTACCCCCCCCCCCTTCCTGACCAGAGCACTTTTTGCGATTCGGCCCATGCAAAGCTTTAACTGACAATTGCGCAGTCATGCGACTTTCCACCCAAACAATATCAACGTCCTTTTTTTCCCCACAAATAGAGCTTTCTTTTGGTGGTATTTGATCACCTCTGTGGTTTTTATTTTTTGCGCTATAAACAAACAAACAAAAAAAAAGCGACCATTTTGAAAGAACATTTTTTTTGTATAAAAAATATCCCACCAAAAAAAAATATATTATTTATATATATATATATATATATATATATATATATATATATATATATATATATATATATAGATAGATACAGAGAGAGAGAGAGAGAGAGAGAGAGAGATAAATAAATATCTTCTTCAGTTTAGGGCAATATGTATTCTTCTACATATTTGTTGTAAAAAAATATCAAAATAAAAATCGCAATAATAAGCGTATATCGAATTGGTCTGCACAAAAGTTATGGCATCTATAAAAAAAGGAGATAGATTTTTTATTATTAGTAATGGCGGCAATCTGCGATTTCGTGACTGCGACATTGCGGCTGACATAATCAAACACTTTCGACACTATTTTGGGACCAGTGACAGCAATCAGTTCTATTAAAATGCACTGATTACTGTGTAAATGACACGGGCAGGGAAGGGGTTAAACACTAGTGGGCAATCAAGGGTGTTACCCGTGTTCTCGCACTGTGTTCTAACTGTAGGGGGGGGGCTGGTGTCACTATAACATGACACTGCTCCCCATCACTGGTGCTAGGCAGAACAGGGAAATGCCTTGTTTACGTAGGCATTTCCTCGTTCTGCCTCTCCATGTCACGATCCCGGGCCTCCGACAGACATCGAGTCCACAGGCATACTCACGCAGCGGGCGCGGGGCGCGCTGGCGCCCACTAGCCCGCATTTTAAAGGAGATGTACAGGTACGCCCATTTGCGTAGCCGTGGCCATTGTGCCGACGTACATCGTTGTGCGCTGGTCGTCAATCGGCCAGAGGCGTATCTAGGGTATGGCAGCCATGGCAAGTGCTATGGGCGCTATATGAAGGGGGCGCTGGTGATTGACTGGGCAGCAAGACACTTACCAGGGTCTGGTGGTCTCTTCTTCCCTCCAGGCTCCCAAGCATAGGCTAGATCTCCTTTTTAGCACCTTTGCTAATGGACAATGGCAGCGCTGCGAGTGGGACTATTTCTCATTTCATACTCCTGTGACTGCAGTCACTGGTCGCGGAGTAAGCAGGTGCCGCGTTTTCCGATGCTACCTCTATATGTCCGGCTAAAGCAGCCCTGACAGCTGAATATCACTCCGCCACCTTCTGTCAGGGATGCTATAGCCAGGACTATAGCAGTGGCGTCAGGGCTGGTGTATTTCTTGACAGGACTGTGGACTCAGTCAGGAGATGTCTCTGCAGAGCTTCTGGCACGGGGTTCTATCAGTGCAAAAGCAGAGCCCAGCCACCTGCCCAGCAGGAGGGATGGTTGTACTTCCAATGCCTTATGCCGAGACTGATCCTCTTGATTAAGATGCAGGCATGCTTTGCTTTTTTTCATGCTTTCCTCTCTCCCTGCAGACCTTGGCTCCTTTGTAGTCTAAATCATATTTTTGGGGCCCCATGCGATCAATAACAGGGGCCCATGAGCAGTGGCGTTTCTAGGGTATGGCAGCCATGGCAAGTGCCATGGACGCCATATGAAGGGGGCGCTGTTGAGTGGCTGGGCAGCAAGGCACTTACTAGGGCCTGAGGGTCTCTTCTTCCCTCCTCCCGAGCATAGGCAGGATCTCCTTTTAAGCACCTTTGCTAATTGACAATGGCAGCGCTATCCCTGCTGCCTTCAGCCACAGCCCTCCCCTGTTCGCCCAGGCTCTCCCATTCCATCTGGTCGGATTGTCAGCGCAAAAAGAAGGAGGAACATCAGTTTCTCCCTCTCCTCTGTGAAAACTGAGGCCTTAAGTGATGAAGATTTCATCACTTCCAGTATTGGTTCTGCATTTACCTGGCCTTGGGGGGCAGAGGAGGGATCGGGGGTCTAATAAACCCCAGATTTCTCCATAAAGGGGATATGTCACTACCCAAGATATCACAAGGGATGATAAATATCACTAGTTTTGTTAGCTGTTTTTTTTTGTTAAGGTTATCTGAAAGATGGGTTTCAAATGTTTCGACAGGGGCGCAGTTTCAGTGCTTGCCATAGGTGCCATTTTCACTAGATACGCCTCTCCAAGCGGCTAAGTACACTGTATATTTTGGAGTATAATAAAAAAAAATCACTTTTGACAATATAATGTATATATACAAATCACAATCCTGTGAAAAAAGTCACCATTGTGCCAAATTCGTGTCCATGTTATCACAACTTAATGTTACTCTAACAATTTACTCACACGTTGCGTTGAAAGGGCAATAAAGGTCTCCTAAAGTAATTTTGCCCATAGTTACACTCAACATTGTAATGTTTACAGGGTTCATCGCAAACATAGTTTACCCTACAAAAAAGGAGACCTGCCCACTGAGAGTCAATGAAGAGAACCCCAATCAGAGGAATTTCCGAGTCCCACAGAAGTGGTAGGAATATGACCACATCTCAACCAATCTCCTGCAGTTGTGCCGTGTGATCTATGGAGATGAGCAAGAGCTGGAAATAGGATAATAAGGATATCTAAATCTTCACCTGATGGAATCCCTTAAACTTGTGGATGAAACACAAATGTTCAGCTTAAGTGGTACTTTTGAACACATCCCACAACTTGCTGTTGGAAGTCCTAACCCAGTTTAAGGAGTTGCTTTCTCACCAAGCAGAGACTTCTCCCTCCCTGGTGTCCCAGCCACAGACCTGCCTGCAAAGCGGCCATCCATGAGAGGAGGCGGAAGATGGAAAGGAGGTGTAGGTCATGAGAGGGGAGGTAGAACCTATAAATGGAGGGGTGGGCTTAGCTGGAGCCCTCAAGATTGACTGATATAACAATAGTCATCAGAACCTGGAATGGACTCCCTCACTGAGGCTTCAGAGGCTTGACCACTTGACCACTATCCAGTCTCTGGTGCTGAGGCAGTGTTGCCAAGGTATTAGCTCGGGACCAGGTAACAAAGAAAACATTTGGGAACACGGCTCAGTTGGTGAATGATGCAAATGCATTACATGTTCTGCCAAAGCTCCATAAAAAAGGGTAACAATGAAAGTCACTAGAAAACAGTTCAGTCATTGACGATTCTCCAAAAGTGAGGACATTTTGGTGTATGATGAGCTCTCACTGGGTTGTAAAGGCTTTGTCTTATTCTGATCACCGATAGGCCCATTTGTAATGTGAACCCTCTGGTGTGAGCCAAGATCTGACTTCAGTCTAAAAGCTTTATCACATTCAGAACACGGGTACAGCCTCTCTCCGGTGTCTGGTAAGGTCATCATTCTTTGTAAAAGCTTTGTCACATTCAGACCCTTGGTACGGCCATTCTCCGGTGTGAATCATCTGGTGTCTGATAAGGAGGGGCCTCGCTAGGGAGGCTTTGTCACATTCAGAACACTGATGTGGCTTCTCTCCAGTGTGAATCTTCTGGTGTGTGATCAGGTCTGACTTATTTGAACAATCTTTATTACACACAAAACACTGAAACGGCTTCTCTCCAGTGTGGACACTCTCGTGTTTAAGAAGGTTTTGCCTCCTTGTAAAAGCTTTGTCACATTGAGAACACTGATAAGGCTTCTCTCCAGTGTGAATCCTCTGGTGTGTGACAAGACTTGCCTTCACTCTAAAATCTTTGCCACACTCTGAAGACCGATACAGCTTTGCTCCGGTGTGAACGCTCATGTGCAAGTTAAGAGCACTCTTCTGCGTAAAAGCTTTATTAAATTCCGAACACTGAAACGGCTTTACTCCAGTGTGAATCCTCTGGTGTGTGATCAGGTCTGACTGATTTGAACAATTTTTATTACACACAAAACACTGAAACGGCTTCTCTCCAGTGTGGACACTCTCGTGTTTAAGGGTTCCAGGAGAATGCTTGTAATCCAAAGCACTCGTATATCAAAGCGTGTTTCCCTATAGAAGTCAATGGAAACGAAAATAATTTGTTCCGCATTGACTTCAATAGCATGCAATACTGTATACGGACAGAGGGGGGAGGGTGATGGGGAGCCTTGGAACTGATAGGGGACAGCTCGGCTGACCTCGGCTGACCCCATTAGCTTGAATTCTGCTTGTTTTGCGAGACAAAACAATCGCAAACCGAGTCAGAATTTTAAAAAAAGCTGTCGTCTTTCAAACGTTAACCGCCTTACTCGTAAACTGAGGTCCCACTGTACAGATAGATGTTGGTGGTGGGGTGAAGCGTTCCCCAGGAAGTGATTTAATGGAGATGGGTGGGAAGGAGCCTCACCTTTGTCATGTGTTAGAAAGGTAACAATCGTCTAATTGCATAAACTGTGAAGGTCAGGTGGTTGGATGGTCAGGTGGTTGGATGGGCAGGAAGCATTGCAGAGGTGGGCACACCAAGGGAACTGGTACTGAAGAAGGTGCAGCTGAGGAGTGAATTTGAATAAATGTCTTATTTTTAAAAGGTCCATACAGTGGAACCTCGGATTGCGAGTAACGCGGTTAACAAGCGTTTTTGCAATACGAGCACTGTATTTTTAAAATATCCTAACTCGGTTTGCGTGTGTTGTCTCGCGAAACGAGCGGGATTCAGGCCAAAACGGTGTGCAGTACCGCGTTTGGCCTGAGGTGTGGGGCGGAGTCCAATTTATTGGGACTGTTTACTTATTTCTAATCTTCATACTCACATAAAGTTTGAAGACATAATTTCGGAATCTCGGGTATATCGCTGTCTATAATTGGCTTATAAGACATATACAACTGAAATTACTATCTACGCAGCTTTTTCCTACTCTCTTCTGTCGTAATTGCTGGACGATTTACCTATAATCTTCCGATCGTGGGGGGGCGCCAGAGCCGAACGGTGCCGATCGTAGCCAATTGGCGCTGTTCGCAAAGGCCCCAGGATGGCTCGGCTGACCTTGGCAAACCTCGGAAAGGCTCGGGAACTGAGTCTTTTCGAGGTTTGCCAAAGTCAGCCGAACTGTCCTCGGGCCTTTCCGGACGTTTCCGAGGCTTTCTGGTGCCCCCCCTCCGCCTCCGCCTCTGTGGTATTACATGCTATTGAAGTCAATGTGGAGCAAATAATTTTCGTTTCCATTGACTTCAATGGGGAAACCCGTTTTGATATGCCAGTACTTTGGATTACGAGCGTTCTCCTGGAACGGATTATGTTCGTAATCTGAGGTTCCACTGTATATCACTTGTTGGGTGAAATGGGAACCAGCAGGACAAGCATACGACATCTTTACAGATTCAGTCACTTCAGTGAGGGTTTTTATATGTAGACAAAGCTTTCCAGACTTGCTCCCGGATCAGTTTGGTCTTCACTCCATAAATAATCGGATTTAGCATGGGTGGGACTAGAAGGTACGTATCGGCTAGAATTATATGAACGTAAGGTGGAATCCTTTTACCTCCATACCGGTGGGACAGGAAAGTGAAGAGGGCCAGACCATGAAAACTTAGAAAGACGCACATATGAGGTATGCAGGTGTTAAAGGTCTTCAGCCGGGCGGCTTTGGCTGGAAGGCTAAAGACGGCGTGGAAGATGGCGCAGTAGGACACCAGGATGAACAGCAGGTCTACACCCAAGATGGTGAATGCCACGGCCAACCCCAGGGCGCTGTTTATTCTGATGTCGGCAGCAGCAAGTTTCACGATCGCCATGTGCTCACAGTATGAATGCGGCACAACGTTGGTTTTGAAAGCTGGAAATCTCTTGACTAAAACCACGCAGGGGCCAACCAAAGCAACCGCTCTGAGCAGTAAGACGATGACCAGTCTGACGATGACGGAGTTGGTCATTATGGACCCATACCGGAGCGGTTGGCAGACGGCGATATAACAGTCAAAGGACATACCAAGCAAAAGTCCTGACTCCAGGCTGGTGAAAGAATGAAGGAAGAACATCTGGAGGAGACACGACTCAAAACTAATGTGTCTCTTCTGGAACCAGAAGACGGACAACATTTGTGGGGAGATGCTTGTGGATAGAAGGGCGTCATTGGAGGCCAACATAGAAAGGAAAATGAACATAGGCTTGTGGAGGCCAGATGAGGCTGAGATGACGGTCAGGAGCATGGTGTTTCCAAGCAATGCCAGGACATAACATAGGCAAACACCAGCGCCTAACCACTTATAAACCCCTTCTAGTCCGGGAATCCCAACCAGGATGAAGGCGGTGGGATAGAATGTGCCATTGGCTTTGATGTCCGGCATTCCTCTGCTGATCCTCTTCTACACCGAAGTCCACAGATCTCTATGGAGGATGAATCTACTGGAAGGGACTTGTCACCTGATGGGACTGGAGCCTTTGAATTACTCAATGGGCATCTTGCTCATCCCTTCTCTGAGCTCTTCTGCTGCAGGAACTACAAAAAGTATGAAGAACGTCAACATATGACGGGAAACCCGTGACCTTCCCTTGTCCGTCACAACAAATCTCCCGAAATTCTGGAAGGACAAAAAAGGGACACGATTCAGTTCAATTCAACGGACACACCCCCTGCCACGCCCACAGTTACAGGCTTTGTGGTTGTTTAATATGCAAATTATTATTGGTTACGCCCACATGTGCTTTCGCAACCACTACCAGTAATAATCGGGGGTGGATGGAAGGTTTAGGAAAGTCAAATGCCGCGTACACACGGTCAGAATTTCCGACAAGAAAAGTTTGATGTGAGCTTTTGGTCGGAAATTACGACTGTGCTTAGGCCCCAATCTTAAAATTTGAGAGCTGGTTCTCGAATTTCCCGACCAAAAAAAAGCCGGTCGTCTGTAGCAATTCCGACGTGCAAAATTCCGACGCATGCTCGGAAACAATTCGATGCATGCTCATTTTCCCGGCTCGTCGTAGTGTTGTGCGTCACCGTGGGTTCTTGACAGACGAAAGTTCAGAGAACTTTTGTGTGACCGCGTGTATGCAAGCCAAGCTTGAGAGAAAATTCAGTCGGAAAAACCTTGGATGGTTTTTCCGACGGAGTTCCGCTCAAGCTTGGCTTCTGATCGTGTGTGTATGCAGCATAGCATTTTTGAAATTGTAGAAAGAGGGACAGTTTGATCCACCTGATAATTGAGTTAAAGTCCTCTGGCAGCCAGGCAGGGGACTAATTAGAAAGAAAAACGGGGACATAATAAACAGGGACACATTCGTAGACACCTTTTATCTTGGGAGGGGCTCCAAAAATCACGTACACGTACGTACAATGAAGATATCTCATGGAATTCTTTCTTTTATCCTTCCAATATAACGAACGATCGGATCTCATCTCACCCGTCCGGCTTTCTCTCTTCACGCAGAGCTGCAGTTGTCGTATATTTATACCGACTGAGAATTATCACCGGTCTTGTGTCCCGAGGAAGGCCGCCATCTACAAGACCCAACAGACCGTCTTCGTCTACAAAACCCAACAGACCGCCTTCATCTACAAGACCCAACAGACCGTCTTCTTCTTCAAGACCCAACAGACCGTCTTCGTCTACAAGACCCAACAGACCGTCTTCGTCTACAAGACCCAACAGACCGTCTTCGTCTACAAGACCCAACAGACCGTCTTCGTCTACAAGACCCAACAGACCGTCTTTTTTCTACAAGGCCCAACAGACCGCCTTCGTCTACAAGACCCAACAGACCGTCACACCTCCCCCGACATCATTATAATTGGATCGTCTGAGATTTGTGTGTTGGAAATAAAACATCAGATAGAAAAATACCAACAAAGCAGAAATAAAAAAAAAATGATATTCACATAATTTTCATTAAAAAAACATGGCCGTTATTTTGGAGGTCCCTCCCTCTTCCATGGCCGTTATTATGGAGGTCCCTCCCTCTTCCATGGCCGTTATTATGGAGGTCCCTCCCTCTTCCATGGCCTTAATTATGGAGGTCATTACCTCTTCCATGGTCATTATTATGGAGGTCCCTCCCTCTTTCAAGGCCATTATTATGGAGGTACCTCCCTCTTTCAAGGCCATTATTATGGAGGTCACTCCCTCTTCCATGGCCATTATTGTGGAGGTCCCTTCCTCTTCCATGGCCATTAATATGGAGGTCCCTCCACCTCCCTTCCATGGCCATTTTAATGGAGGTCCCTCCCTCTTCCATGGCCATTATTATGGAGGTCCCTCCATATTTCATGGCCATTATTATGAAGGTCCCTCCCTCTTCCATGGCCATTATTATGGAGGTCACTCCATCTTCCATGGCCATTTTTGTGGAGGTCCCTCCCTCTTCCATGGCCATTATTATGAAGGTCCCCCCCTCTTCCATGGCCATTATGATGGAGGTCCCTCCCTCTTCCATGGCTATTATTATAAACTGAAAAAAACTCAAAGGAAGTGGGTTTTTCAAGGCAACAAATATTGCACGCAAAAAAATTATAAAAAAATATATTTTTATTACAAAACATATATAATAGAAAAACACTGTCAATAGTAAACAAGAGATCATTGTAAAAAATAATCAGAATGATACAGTCAGTCAAAACATGCCCGTCATCAGTAGGCTCTTGGCATACAAGACAGATAATCAGGATCATCTGTCTTGCATGCCAATAGCCTACTTATTCAGTTTATTATTCAGCCGACTTATTCAGTTTATAATTGACTAAGGGATGATGGCAACCACATGCCACTTCACATGAGTTAATTTCTTCTACCATGGCCATTATTATGGAGGTCCCTCCCTCTTCCATGGCAATTATTGTGGAGGTCCCTCCCTCTTCCATGGCCATCATAATGGAGGTCTCTCCTTCTTCCATGGCCATCATTATGGAGGTCCCCCACCTCCCTTCCATGGCCATTATTATGGAGGTCTCCACACCTCCCTTCTATGGCCATTATTATGGAGGTCCCTCCCTCTTCCATGACCATTATTGTGGAGGTCCTTCCCTCTTCCATGACCATTATTATAGAGGGCCTTCCCTCTTCCATGGCCATTATTATGGAGGTACCCCCTCCATATTTCCAGGGCCATCATTATGGAGGTCCCCCTTCTCCTTTCCAGGGCCATCCTTATGGAGGTCCCCCACCTCCCTTCAATGGCCATTATTATGGAGGTCCCCCACCTCCCTTCCATGGCCATTATTATGGAGGTTCCCCACCTCCCTTCCATGGCCATTATTATGAAGGTTCCTCCCTCTTCCATGACTATTATTATGGTGGTCCCTCCCTCTTTCATGGCCATTATTATGGAGGTTCCTTCCTCTTCCATGGTAATTATTATGGAGATCACCCCACATCCCTTCCATGGCCATTTTTATGGAGGTCCCCCACCTCTTTTCCATGGCCATCATTATGGAGGTCCCTCCCTCTTCCATGGCTATTATTGTGGAGGTCCCTCCCTCTTCCATGGCCATCATAATGGAGGTCTCTCCCTCTTCCATCTCTCCCTCTTGCATGGCCATTATTATGGTGGTCCCTCCCTCTTCCATGACCATAGATTCACATCGTGGGACATTTTTATTTTAGAATTTTTTAATAAAGGACTTGTCCGGAAGTGTCTCCTGTTAATTTTTTCAATTTTTTACACTTTTTTCGTGAATGTGTAGGGGTATAACAACCCATTACCAATTCACATAGGGGGGGGGCGGGACCTTGTTAAAAGGGGCTTCCAGATTCCGATAAGCTCCCCGCCCGCAGACCCCCCACTACCACCGGGCAAGGGTTGTGGGGGTGAGGCCCTTGTCCCCATCAACATGGGGACAAGGTGCTTTGGGGACAACTCCAAAGCACCCTCCACATGTTGAAGGCATGTGGCCTGGTACGGTTCAGGAGGGAAGGCGCTCTCCTGTCCCCCCCCCTCTTTTCCTGAGGCCTGCCTGGTTGCTTTCTCGGATAAGGGTCGGGTATGGATTTTGGGGAGGACACCCACGCCATTTTTGTTTTACATTTTGGCACAGGGTTCCCCTTAAAATCCATACCAGACCTGAAGGGCCTGGTTCGCAGTTTTTTTCTAATTTTGGTTCAGGGTTTTCCTTAATATTCATACCAGACCCAAAGGGCCTGGTAATGGACTTAGGGGGGAACCCATGCCGTTTTTTCCCAATGAGTTTTATCTGTATTGCCGGGACCCGACAATTCATTATAGCCGCGAGTAGTTTTAAATGACTTTACTGTGGTATTGTTCTAAACATCGGAAAGATGCGCTACTTTACAGGCAGACTAAGGAACCCCCCACATGCACGAAATGTAAAGGAATATTTCCCTTTTATTGTTTCACTTTAAGCATTATTAAATTCACCGCTCCCGAAAAAATGGCCGAACCATTCCCCCACCCCTAATGGTGGCTACTTCATATTTTTTTTGCCAAAATATACAGTAATAATTCCCTCCTTTAAAATCTTGAAAGCACCGATGACTTGGAATACGCTATTCATTTCCATATAGTAAGAGTGTTTAAATAATAGTGGGTGCACTAAAGGACTCGGAGGGATGGCCAATGAGCAGATTTGGTGGGATGGCCAGTAAGCAGATTTGGTGGGATGGCCAGTGGGCAGATTTGGGAGAAGGGCCAGTGGGCAGATTTGGTAGGATGGCCAGTGGGCAGATTTGGGAGGAGGGCCAGTGGGCAGATTTGGTAGGATGGCCAGTGGGCAGATTTGGGAGGAGGGCCAGTGGGCAGATTTGGTAGGATGGCCAGTAAGCAGATTTGGTGGGATGGCCAGTGGGCAGATTTGGTTGGATGGCCGGTGAGCAGATTTCGTGGGATGGCCGGTGAGCAGATTTGGTAGGGTGGCCAGTGAGAAGATTTGGTAGGGTGGCCAGTGAGCAGATTTGGTAGGATGGCCAGTGGGCAGATTTGGTAGGATGGCCAGTGGGCAGATTTGGTGGGATGGCCAGTGGGCAGATTTGGTGGGATGGCCAGTGAGCAGATTTGATGGGATGGCCAGTGGGCAGATTTGGTAGGATGGTCAGTAGGCATATTTGGAAGGAGGGCCAGTGTGCAGATTTAATAGGATGGCCAATGAGCAGATTTGGTGGGATGGCCAGTAAGCAGATTTGGTGGGATGGCCAGTGGGCAGATTTGGGAGAAGGGCCAGTGGGCAGATTTGGTAGGATGGCCAGTGGGCAGATTTGGGAGGAGGGCCAGTGGGCAGATTTGGTAGGATGGCCAGTGGGCAGATTTGGGAGGATGGCCAGTGAGCAGATTTGGTAGGGATGGCCAGTGAGCAGATTTGGTAGGGATGGCCAGTGAGCAGATTTGGTAGGGATGGCCAGTGAGCAGATTTGGTAGGAAGGCCAGTGAGAAGATTTGGTAGGGTGGCCAGTGAGCAGATTTGGTAGGATGGCCAGTGGGCAGATTTGGTAGGATGGCCAGTGGGCAGATTTGGTGGGATGGCCAGTGGGCAGATTTGGTGGGATGGCCAGTGAGCAGATTTGATGGGATGGCCAGTGGGCAGATTTGGTAGGATGGTCAGTAGGCATATTTGGAAGGAGGGCCAGTGTGCAGATTTAATAGGATGGCCAATGAGCAGATTTGGTGGGATGGCCAGTAAGCAGATTTGGTGGGATGGCCAGTGGGCAGATTTGGGAGAAGGGCCAGTGGGCAGATTTGGTAGGATGGCCAGTGGGCAGATTTGGGAGGAGGGCCAGTGGGCAGATTTGGTAGGATGGCCAGTGGGCAGATTTGGGAGGATGGCCAGTGAGCAGATTTGGTAGGGATGGCCAGTGAGCAGATTTGGTAGGGATGGCCAGTGAGCAGATTTGGTAGGGATGGCCAGTGAGCAGATTTGGTAGGAAGGCCAGTGAGAAGATTTGGTAGGGTGGCCAGTGAGCAGATTTGGTAGGATGGCCAGTGGGCAGATTTGGTAGGATGGCCAGTGGGCAGATTTGGTGGGATGGCCAGTGGGCAGATTTGGTGGGATGGCCAGTGAGCAGATTTGATGGGATGGCCAGTGGGCAGATTTGGTAGGATGGTCAGTAGGCATATTTGGAAGGAGGGCCAGTGTGCAGATTTAATAGGATGGCCAATGAGCAGATTTGGTGGGATGGCCAGTAAGCAGATTTGGTGGGATGGCCAGTGGGCAGATTTGGTAGGATGGCCAGTGGGCAGATTTGGGAGGAGGGCCAGTGGGCAGATTTGGTAGGATGGCCAGTGGGCAGATTTGGGAGGATGGCCAGTGAGCAGATTTGGTAGGGATGGCCAGTGAGCAGATTTGGTAGGGATGGCCAGTGAGCAGATTTGGTAGGAAGGTCAGTGAGCAGATTTGGTAGGGATGGCCAGTGAGCAGATTTGGTAGGATGGCCAGTGAGCAGATTTGGTAGGAAGGTCAGTGAGCAGATTTGGTAGGGATGGCCAGTGAGCAGATTTGGTAGGATGGCCAGTGAGCAGATTTGGTAGGGATGGCCAGTGAGCAGATTTGGTAGGGATGGCCAGTGAGCAGATTTGGTAGGAAGGCCAGTGAGCAGATTTGGTAGGGATGGCCAGTGAGCAGATTTGGTAGGACGGCCAGTGACTAGGGATGAGCTTCGAGTTCGAGTCGAACTCATGTTCGACTCAAACATTGCCTGTTCACCTGTTCGGCGAACAACGAACAATTGGGGGTGTTCGCGGCAAATTCGAAAAGCCGTGGAACACCCTGTTAAAGTCTATGGGAGAAATCTAAAGTGTTAATTTTAAAGGCTAATATGCAATTTAGAAAAAATTAGAATTTGCTACGTTCAACTCTTATAGATGCAGTATTCGTTATTTCGGTAATTCGTAAATTCTGAAAATCAATTATTCGGTATGTTCCAGCCGTATAGATATGTGGTACCGTATTTAACGGCGTATACCGCGCACTTTTTTCCCCTTAAAATAAGGAGAAATTGTGGGTGCGCGATATACGCCGATACCCGCTTCCCGCACTGTGTTTGAACCTTGCTGCCAACATTTATACCGAGCGCAGTACACTCGGGTACACTCGACCAGGCTCGGCTCCCCTCGTGGTCACGCCCTGTGCCGCCTCCTATGCAAGAGGAGCCGAGCGTGGCCGAGCGTGCCCGAGTGTACTGCGCTCGGTATATGTCGGCGGCAGCGTTCAAACACAGCGCGGGAAGCGGGGATCAGCTCAGAAACAGCGCGGGAGAAGCAGGGAGGATACCACCGAGGCCGCAGACGGACGACAAGGCCGCCGATGGACGCCGATGGATTCCGATGGACGCCGGGCAAGACACCGACGAGTGGCATTCAAACTGTAAGTATTTTCTTTTTTCCACAAATTTCCCTTCTAGGTTGGGGGTGCGCGCTATACGGCGGTGCGCGCTTTACCCCGATAAATACAGTATGTGTTATTTCGGTCATTCGGAAAAAAGTCGAATTTGTTCCATCCGTATAGATGCGGTATTCGTTATTTAGAAAATTCATAAATTCGGATACATTTGTATTTGTTACGTTCAATAACAGGAAGCCACATTTGAAAGGAAATTCCAATTCCTATCATTTTAATAGTTTATAACTGTTATTATTATTATTATTATTATTATTATTATTATTATTATTATTATTATTATTAATAAATAATAATAATAATTAAAGAAAATATAATAATGGTTAATAATTTGATACATTCACTAACAGCCAAATATGAAAGGACATTTCAATACCTATAATTTAACCAGTTAACCACCAGCCGCCGTCATATAGCGGCGGCAAGGTGGTTGCTTAACTGGGGGTCGCCGTTATTTAACGGCGCCCAGCAGAAGCAGGAATGCGCGCCGCCTCGGGCGCGCACACCGAAAATTCTGTGCGCGCCGGGTCTATGAGACCCGGCGCTACACAGATCACGGTAACTGACCGACAACAGCGGTCTTTTACCATGTGATCGCGCCGTCCAATGACGATCACAGGTAAACAAACCGGCGTCATTTGATGACGCCGGTTCCTCCCTCCTCTCGCTGTACCGATTGGTACAGTGTGAGAGGAGAGCGCGGATGGCAGCAGCAGTGTGGGATGGATCTGTGACTATTGCAGTCACAGATCCATCCATCCCTGCTCAGCCATCCCTGCATTAACCCCCTGAGATACTCTTCCTTCCCGGTGCAATACTCTGCATTAACCCCTGCAATACTCTTCCTTCCCTGTGCAATACTCTGCATTAACCCCTGCAATACTCTTCCTTCCCTGTGCAATACTCTGCATTAACCCCTGCAATACTCTTCCTTCCCTGTGCAATACTCTGCATTAACCCCTGCAATACTCTTCCTTCCCTGTGCAATACTCTGCATTAACCCCTGCAATACTCTTCCTTCCCTGTGCAATACTCTGCATTAACCCCCTGCAATACTCTTCCTTCCCTGTGCAATACTCTGCATTAACCCCTGCAATACTCTTCCTTCCCTGTGCAATACTCTGCATTAACCCCTGCAATACTCTTCCTTCCCTGTGCAATACTCTGCATTAACCCCTGCAATACTCTTCCTTCCCTGTGCAATACTCTGCATTAACCCCTGCAATACTCTTCCTTCCCTGTGCAATACTCTGCATTAACCCCTGCAATACTCTTCCTTCCCTGTGCAATACTCTGCATTAACCCCTGCAATACTCTTCCTTCCCTGTGCAATACTCTGCATTAACCCCTGCAATACTCTTCCTTCCCCGTGCAATACTCTGCATTAACCCCTGCAATACTCTTCCTTCCCCGCGCGATACTCTGCAATGCTCTGCCTTCCCTGCGCAATACTCTGCAATACCCCCTGCGCAATACTCTGCAAAACCCCTGCAATACTCTTCCTTCCCCGTGCAATACTCTGCATTAACCCCTGCAATACTCTGCATTAACCCCTGCAATACTCTTCCTTCCCCGTGCAATACTCTGCATTAACCCCTGCAATACTCTGCCTTCCCCGCGCAATACTCTGCAAAACCCCCGCGCAATACTCTGCAAAACCCCCGCGCAAATACTCTGCAATACCCCCGCGCAATACTCTGCAAAACCCCCGCGCAATACTCTGCAATACCCCCGCACAATACTCTGCAGTACCCCTTGCGCAATACTCTGCAATACCCCCGCTCAATAATCTGCAATACCCCCGCACAATACTCTGCAATACCCCCGCGCAATACTCTGCAATACCCCCGCGCAATACTCTGTAGTACCCCCTGCCAGTACTCTGCAGTACCCCTTGCGCAATACTCTGCAGTACCCCCGCACAATACTCTGCAATACCCCCCGCACAATACTCTGCAATACCCCCGCACAATACTCTGCAATACCCCCGCACAATACTCTGCAATACCCCGCACAATACTCTGCAATACCCCCGCACAATACTCTGCAATACCCCCGCACAATACTCTGCAATACCCCCCGCACCAATACTCTGCAATACCCCCGCACAATACTCTGCAATACCCCCGCACAATACTCTGCAATACACCCGCACAATACTCTGCAATACCCCCGCAAAATACTCTGCAATACCCCCGCACAATACTCTGCAATACACCCGCACAATACTCTGCAATACACCCGCACAATACTCTGCAATACCCCCCACACAATACTCTGCAATACACCCGCACAATACTCTGCAATACCCCCGCACAATACTCTGCAATACCCCCCGCCCAATACTCTGCAATACCCCCCGCACAATACTCTGCAATACCCCCCGCCCAATACTCTGCAATACCCCCCGCACAATACTCTGCAATACCCCCGCACAATACTCTGCAATACCCCCGCACAATACTCTGCAATACACCCGCACAATACTCTGCAATACCCCCGCACAATACTCTGCAATACACCCGCACAATACTCTGCAATACCCCCCGCACAATACTCTGCAATACCCCCGCACAATACTCTGCAATACCCCCGCACAATACTCTGCAATACCCCGCACAATACTCTGCAATACCCCCGCACAATACTCTGCAATACCCCCGCACAATACTCTGCAATACACCCGCACAATACTCTGCAATACCCCCGCACAATACTCTGCAATACCCCCCGCCCAATACTCTGCAATACCCCCCGCACAATACTCTGCAATACCCCCCGCCCAATACTCTGCAATACCCCCCGCACAATACTCTGCAATACCCCCCGCACAATACTCTGCAATACCCCCCGCACAATACTCTGCAATACCCCCGCACAATACTCTGCAATTCACCCGCACAATACTCTGCAATACCCCCGCACCAATACTCTGCAATACCCCCCACACAATACTCTGCAATACCCCCCACACAATACTCTGCAATACCCCCCACACAATACTCTGCAATACCCCCCGCACAATACTCTGCAATACCCCCGCACAATACTCTGCAATACCCCCCGCACAATACTCTGCAATACCCCCGCACAATACTCTGCAATACACCCGCACAATACTCTGCAATACCCCCGCACAATACTCTGCAATACCCCCCACCCAATACTCTGCAATACCCCCCGCACAATACTCTGCAATACCCCCCGCCCAATACTTTGCAATACCCCCCGCACAATACTCTGCAATACACCCGCACAATACTCTGCAATACCCCCGCACAATACTCTGCAATACCCCCCGCCCAATACTCTGCAATACCCCCCGCACAATACTCTGCAATACCCCCCGCACAATACTCTGCAATACCCCCCGCACAATACTCTGCAATACCCCCCGCACCAATACTCTGCAATACCCCCCACACAATACTCTGCAATACCCCCCACACAATACTCTGCAATTCACCCGCACAATACTCTGCAATACCCCCGCACCAATACTCTGCAATACCCCCCACACAATACTCTGCAATACCCCCCACACAATACTCTGAAATACCCCCCACACAATACTCTGCAGTACCCCCGCACAATACTCTGCAATACCCCCGCACAATACTCTGCAATACCCCCGCACAATACTCTGCAATACACCCGCACAATACTCTGCAATACCCCCGCACAATACTCTGCAATACACCCCGCACAATACTCTGCAATACACTCGCACAATACTCTGCAGTTCCCCCGCACCAATACTCTGCAATACCCCCGCATAATACTCTGCAATACACCCGCACAATACTCTGCAATACACCCGCACAATACTCTGCAATACCCCCCACACAATACTCTGCAATACCCCCGCACCAATACTCTGCAATACCCCCGCACCAATACTTTGCAATACCCCCGCCAATACTCTGCAATACCCAGAAAATACTCTGGGGAAAAAAATGTGTTTTAACCACTTCCCGCCCACGTCATATGAGGTCCTTGACTTTGTGCAGGGATATCTAAATGATGCCTGCAGCTACAGACATCATTCAGATATCATTTTTTTCAGCCGGCGATTCTCTACACCATAAGAACGATCATGGCGGCTGTTCCGCCTCTTGATCGTTCTTACGGGAGGCAAAAAGGGACGTCCCCACTCCCTTCACCCTCCGGTGCTTCTTCTGACTCACCGCTGCGATCGAAGCCAGGATCGTTTTTTTTCTTGTTTTTTTCAGGCTTCCCAGCATAGAGGTGAGATGTGGGGTCTTATTGACCCCATATCTCACTGTAAAGAGGACCTGTCATGCTATATTCCTATTACAAGGGATGTTTCCATTCCTTGTAATTGGAATAAAAGTGATCAAAACATTTATTTTTGGGGAAAAACGTGTCAAACTAAAATAAATAAAGTAAAATGAACAATAAAAATAAACAATAAATATTTAAAGCGCCCCTGTTCCCGCATGCTCGTATACAGAAGCGAATGTGTACGTAAGTCCCGCCCACATATGAAAACGGTGTTCAAACCACACATGTGGGGTATCGCTGCGAACGTTAGAGCGAGAGCAATCATTTTGGCCCCAGACCTCCTCTGTAACTAAAAACATGTAACCAGTAAAAACATTTAAAACGTCACCTATGGGGATTTTTAAGTAGCGAAGTTTGGCGCCATTCCACAAGCGTGTGCAATATTGAAGGGTGACATGTTGGGTATCTATTTACTCGGCGTAACTTCATCTTTCATATTATGCAAAAACATTGGGCTAACTTTAATGGTTTTTTTTAAAAAGCACAAAACTGTTTTATTTCCCAAAAAAATGCGTTCGAAAAATTGCTGTGCAAATACCATGCGCGATAAAAAGTTGCAACGACCGCCATTGTATTCTCTAGGGTCTTTGCTAAAAAAGCATATATAATGTTTTGGGGTTCTATGTAATTTTCTAGCAAATAAATGATGATTTTTCCATGTAGGAGAGGAATGTCAGAACTGGTCTGGGTGCTCCAGAACGCCTGATGGTGCTCCCTGCATGTCGGGCCTCTGTATGTGGCCACTCTGTGTAAAGGTCTCACACATGTGAAGGTGCTCCCTGCATGTTGGGCCTCTGTATGTGGCCACGCTGTGTAAAGGTCTCACACATGTGATGGTGCTCCCTGCATGTTGGGCCTCTGTATGTGGCCACGCTGTGTAAAAGTCTCACACATGTGAAGGTGCTCCCTGCATGTTGGGCCTCTGTATGTGGCCACGCTGTGTAAAAGTCTCACACATGTGAAGGTGCTCCCTGCATGTTGGGCCTCTGTATGTGGCCACGCTGTGTAAAAGTCTCACACATGTGATGGTGCTCCCTGCATGTTGGGCCTCTGTATGTGGCCACGCTGTGTAAAAGTCTCACACATGTGAAGGTGCTCCCTGCATGTTGGGCCTCTGTATGTGGCCACGCCGTGTAAAAGTCTCACACATGTGAAGGTGCTCCCTGCATGTTGGGCCTCTGTATGTGGCCGCGCTGTGTAAAAGTCTCACACATGTGGTATCGCCATACTCGGGAGGAATAGCAGAATGTGTTTTGGGGTGTAATTTGTGGTATGAATATGCTGTGTGCGAGAAATAACCTGCTAATATGAAACTTTTGTGGAAAAAAAATAAAAATAAAAAAAACCTTGATTTTGCAAAGAATTGTGGGAAAAAATTACAACTTCAAAAAACTCACCATGCCTCTTTCTAAATACCTTGGAATGTCTTCTTTCCAAAAAGGGGTCATTTAGGGGGTATTTGTACTTTTCTGGCATGTTAGGGTCTCAAGAAATGAGAGAGGCTGTCAGTACATCAGATGTGATCAAATTGATCGATTTTCAGTAATTGGTACCATAGCTTGTAGACCTTATAACTTTCACCCAGACTAAATAATATCCAATTTTTTTTTTTTTAACCAAAGATATGTAGCAGTATACATTTTAGGCCAAATTTATGAAGAAAAATTCATTTTTTGCAAAATTTTATAATAGAAATGAAGAAAAATTCATTTTTTTACAAAATTTTCGTTCTTTTTTCATTTATAGCGAAAAAAATAAAAACCGCAGAGGTGATCAAATACCACCAAAAGAAAGCTCTATTTGTGGGAAAAAAAGAACAAAGTTATTGTCATTCAAAATGTGAGAGCACCGAAAGCTGAAAATTGGTCTGGTTATTAAGGGTGTTTAAGTGCCCAGTTGTCAAGTGGTTAATAAAAAAAAAAAAACGAATAATGGTTAATAATTTGTTATATTCACTAACAACCAAATTTGAAAGGAAATTCCAATACCTATAATTTAATAGTTTATAACTGTTATTAGAGTTATTATTATTATTATTATTATTATTATTATTATTATTATTATTATTATTAATAATAATAATATTAATAATAATAAAAAAAAACTATAATAATGGTTAATAATTTGTTACATTCACTAACAGACAAATTTGAAAGGAAATTCTAATACCTATAATTGTAAAAGTTATTAATAAAACTATAATAACAGTTCTAAACTATTATAATTATAGGTATTGGAACTTCCGTTCAAATTTGGCAGTTAGTGAATGTAACAAATTATTATAGTTTTTTTTTATTATTATTATTATTATTATTATTATTATTATTATTATTATTATTATTATTATTATTAAATAATAATAAAAACTATAATAATGGTTAATAATTTGTTACATTCACCAACAGCCAAATTTGAAAGGAAATTCCAATACCTATAATTTTATAGTTTAGAACTGTTATTAGAGTTGTTATTATTATTATTATTATTATTATTATTATTATTATTATTATTATTATTATTATTATTATTATTATTAATAATAATAATAATAATAATAATAATAATAATAATAATAATAATAATAATAATAATAATAATAATAATAATAATAATAATAACACTAAAAACTATAATAATGATTAATAATTTGTTACGTTCACTAACAGCCAAATTTTAAAGGAAATTCCAATACCTATAATTTAATAGTTTATAACTGTTATTAGAGTTATTATTATTATTATTATTATTATTATTATTATTAATAATAATAATAATAATAATAATAATAATAATAATAATAATAATAATAATAATAAAAAAAAACTATAATAATGGTTAATAATTTATTACATTCACTAACAGCCAAATTTGAAAGGAAATTTCAATACTTATAATTGTAAAAGTTAATAATAAAACTATAATAACAGTTCTAAACTATTACAATTATAGGTATTGGAACTTCCATTCAAATTTGGCTGTTAGTGAATCTAACAAATTATTATAGTTTTTTTTAATTATTATTATTATTATTATTATTATTATTATTATTATTATTACTAATAATAATAAAACTATAATAACAGTTACAATTATTATTATTATTATTATTATTATTATTATTATTATTATTATTATTATTAATAATAATAATAATAATAATAATAATAATAATAATAATAATAATAATAATAATAATAATAAAAACTATAATAATGGTTAATAATTTGTTACATTCACCAACAGCCAAATTTGAAAGGAAATTCCAATACCTATAATTTGATACTTTAGAACTGTTATTATAGTTTTTATTATTATTATTATTATTATTATTATTATTTATTATTATTTATTAATAATAATAATAAAACAATATAATAATGGTTAATAAACGTAATAGGTAAAAGCTCCCAGAGGCGATTCAGTTTGCATGAGTAGCGCTATACAAGTCATTCATTCAAAGTATACTATAAATTATCCTATGCTTTTTCGGATTAAAAAATTTACGGATTTTTGTTCTTATTTTCAAACTTTGGAGTTTTCGTTCTTATTTTAGGATTTCCGGTCTATCAAATTTTTGTATTTTTAGAATTGTCATTCTTTTCGGGAAAATAATGACCACATAATAATAATTAGACCTCTATGTCCCACCAGTCCCAGAAATAGAACTGCACAGATCTCCAGGACAGGGAAAACAGGTCCTCCTCGGGGACCGGCCGTGGCCCCGGCTCTCTCCTATGACCACAACGTACCGATATATAAATACATCATCTCCTGCAGCACGTGGAAGGCTCAGTCTCACCCGGGACACATGGCAGGCTCCGATGATCGGTGAGATATCGGTAAGTCATTTCTCATCTATAGATGGTATTGTGAATATAGCGCCCCCTTCTGTCCTCACTTAGTGTAGCCCCATATGGGGCAGATCCACAAAAGTATTACGCCGGCGTATCTCTTGATACGCCGGCGTCATTTCAAATTTTGCGGCGTCGTATCTTTGTTTTGTATCTACAAAACAAAGATACAACGGCATCTCGGGCCGATCCGACAGGCGCACGTCTTAGTACGCCGTCAGATCTAAGCTGCAATTTTTCGTCGGCCGCTAGGTGGCGTTTCCGCCGAATTCCGCGTCGAGTATGCAAATTAGCTAGTTACGGCGATCCACGAACGTATGTCCGGCCGGCGCATTTTTTGACGTCGTTTGCGTTCGGCTTTTTCCGGCGTATAGTTAAAGGTGCTGTTATGAGGCGTACTTAATGTTAAGTATGGCGGTCGTTCCCGCGTAGAAATTTTAAATTTTTTCATCGTTTACGTCAGTTGTTAGCGAGTAGGGCTTTGCGTAGAATGATGTCACCGTCTGAAGCATTGGCTTGTTCCGGGTTAATTTCGAGCATGCGCACTGGGATACCCCCACGGACGGCACATGCGCAGTTAAAAAAAAAACGTTGTTTACGTCGGGTCACAACGTATTTACATAAAACACGCCCCCATTACATCCATTTGAATTCCGCGCCCTTACGCCGTCAAAGATACACTACACCGGCATAACTTATGGCGCAGATTCTTTGAGGATTCGAAAAAAAAAAGTTACGGCGGCGTAGTGTATCTTAGATACGCTGCGCCCGGCGGAAGATTACGCGAAGGTACGTGGATCTGCCCCATATATCTGTACAGATACAGTATCTGACAAAAATAAGTACACCCCTCAGTCACATTTGTGTAAATCTTTTTATGTGACAACACTTAAGAAATGACACTATGGGCCAGATCCACGTAGGGGATCGTAATTTTAGGCAGGCGTAGCATATGGTAGTAACGCTACGCCGCCGCAACTTTGAGAGGCAAGTGCTGTATTCACAAAGCACTTGCCTCTAAAGTTAGGGCGGCGTAGCGTAAATCTGTTGGCGTAAGGGCGCGCAATTCAAATGGATGAGATGAGGGCATGTCTTGACCCAACGTAAATTATGTTTTTTTTGAACGGCGCATGTGCCGTCCGTGGGGGTATCCCAGTGCCCATGCTCCAAATTAATCCGCAACAAGCCAATGCTTTCGACGTGAATGTAATTCAACGCAAAGCCCTATTCGCGAACGACTTGACGCGGGAACGACGCCCATACTTAACATTGAGTACGCCTCATATAGCAGGGGTAACTTTACGCCGAAAAAGCCTTACGGAAACGACGTAAAAAACTGCGCCGGGCCGGACATACGTTTGTGGATCGCCGTATCTAGCTAATTTGCATACTCGCCGCGGAAATCGACGGAAGCGCCACCTAGCAGCCAGCGTAAATATGCACCTTAGATCCGACGGCATACTAAGACATACGCCAGTCGGAACTAGCCCAGCTTCAGGCATATCTTGTTATTTGGATACAAAACAAAGATACGCCGGAGCAACCTAGAAGTTACGCGGCGTATCAATAGATACGCCGGCGTAACTTCTTCGTGGATCTGGCTCTTTGTATCTACAATGTTGTGTAGTGAGTGTACAGCTTGTATAACGGTGTAAATTTCCTGTCCCCTCAAAATAACTCAACACACAGCCATTAATGCCTAAACCGCTGGCAACAAAAGTGAGGACACCCCTAAGTGAAAATCTCCAAATTGGGCCCAAAGTGTCAATATTTTGTGTGGCAGCCATTATTTTTAACCCTCTTGGGCATGGAGGTCACCAGAACTTCACAGGTCGCCACTGGAGTCCTCTTCCCCTCCTCCATGATGACATCATGAAGCTGGTGGATGTTGGAGACCTTGCGATCCTCCACCCTCTGTTTGAGGACATCCCACAGATGATCAGTAGGGTTTAGGTCTGGAGACATGATTTGCCAGTCCATCACCTTTACCCTCAGCTTCTTTAGCAAGGCAGTGGTGGTCTTCGAGGTGTGTTTGGGGTGGTTATCATGTTGTAATACTACCCTGCGGTCCAGTCTCTGAAGGGAGGGGATCATGCTCTGCTTCAGTATGTCACAGTACATGTTGGCATTCATGGTTCCCTCAATGATCTGTAGCCCCCCAGTGCCGGCAGCACTCATGCAGCCCCAGACCATGACACTCCCACCACCATGCCTGACTGTAGACAAGACACACTTGTCTTTGTCCTCCTCACCTGGTTGCCGCCACACACGCCTGACACCATCTGACACCAAATACGTTTATCTTGTCTCACCAGACCACAGGACACGGTTCCAGTAATCCATCTCCTTAGTCTGCTTGTCTTCAGAAAACTGTTTGCAGCTCTTTCTTCTGCATCATCTTTAGAAGAGGCTTCCTTCTGGGACTACAGCCATGCAGACCAATTTGATGCAGTGTGCGGCATATGGTCTGAGCACTGACAGGCTGACGTCCCCCCACTCCTTCACCCTCTGCAGCAATGCTGGAAGCACTCATACGTCTATTTCCCAAAGACAACCTCTGGATATGACGTGGAGCACGTGACCTCAACTTCTTTGGTGTACAATGATTTTTTTCCAACTGAATCTTGGCTCAAACTTGACTTGTATACACACGGTCACACCAAATTCCGACGATCAAGGCGTGGAACACTACAACGAGTCGAGAAAAATTAAGTTCAATGATTCCGAGCATGCGTCAAATTGATTCAGAGCATGTGTGTTTTTTTTGCGTGTCGGAATTGCACACAGATGATCGGAATTTCCTCCAAGAACTTTTCTTGTCGGAAAATTTGAGAACAAGCAATTCCAATGGAGAATACACACGGTCGGAAATTTCCGACCAAAAGCTCACATCAGATTTTTCTTGACCGTGTGTACGTGGCATTAGAGTTTACTTTGGGGGGGTTGTTTTCCAATGGGGTAATTTTATGAGCGTTTCCACTGTCCTGGTGCTCCAGGACCTCAAAAAATGTGACGGGCAGTCATAAAGTGACATGTGTCATTTATGCCTTTAGAATACCTGAAGGTGCTCCTTGTATTTTGGGCCTCTCTATGTGGCTAGACTGTGAAAAAAAAACTAAAGCATGTGGGTTCCTCATACTCGGGAGGAGAAGCAGAATGTGTTTAGAGGTGTTCTTCTAAGTAGATCCATGTCGTGTGTGAGAAATACCTTATTAAAATGACAACTTTGTGGAAAAATTCTAAATTTTACCAAAACTTGTACCAAAAACAACAAAGTCTTTAAAAGACTCTCCATGCCTCCTAGACTATACCTCGGGGTGTTTGGTTTCCAATATTGTCATTCTGTGGGTGTTTCCACTGTCCTTTGTTTCAGGGCCTCCAACAATGTAGTGGTTAGTCAGGAAATTAGATACATAATTTATACCACTAGAAGGTGCTCCTTGGATTTTGGGCCCCTCTATGTGTCTAGCCACTTGCTGACGGCCGTACGACTTTGTACGGCCTCAGCGCGGCTCCCAATCTCTAACAGGCCGTCTTTTTACGGCCTCCCCTTTGCACGTTCCCCCCGCGCGCTCCCGAGCGCGCAGCGGGGAACTGCTGTGCTGGCCGTGTCCCTTGGACACAGCCAGTCACAGATCGCCGTGAACGGCCAATCGGAGCGGCCGTTTCCTAGGCGATCTGTGCGGCCAATGAGAGATGATCTCATATGTTTACATATGAGATCATCTCTCATTCCCGGCTCTCGCAGACAGCGGTGCTGTCAGGGGAGAGAGGAGACGGATCTGTGTCTCTTGTACATAGAGACACAGATCGGTCACCCCCCCCAGTCACCCCCCCTCCCCCACAGTTAGAACACTAATTAGGGTACACATTTAACCCCTTCCTCACCCCCTAGTGTTAACCCCTTCCCTGCCAGTCACATTTATACAGTAATTAGTGCATATTTATAGCACTGATTGCAGTATAAATGTGAATGGCGCCAAAAATGTGTCAAAAGTGTCCGATGTGTCCGCCATAACGTCGCAGTCCCAATAAAAATCGCAGATCGCCGCCATTTCTAGTAAAAAAAAAGCATTTATACAGTAATTAGTGCATATTTATAGCACTGATTGCAGTATAAATGTGAATGGCGCCAAAAATGTGTCAAAAGTGTCCGATGTGTCCGCCATAACGTCGCAGTCCCAATAAAAATCGCAGATCGCCGCCATTTCTAGTAAAAAAAAAAATGTATAGGGGGGCGTGGCTTGGCACGCAGCGAAGATGGCAGCACACTAAAGGAGCTCCGGAGAAGCCGCAGCCTTAAGCCAGTTTTCTGCCTACCAAACACTTGATAATGCACAAACAGAGCTACCGGACACCGCACACGAGATCCAGGCGCTCTTCTGCGGCACAAAAAGGGAGAAATATCTCCGAATTATTCAAGCAACAAACCCTCTCGAGAAGCGGGGGGTCCGGTGACAAGATGGCGCCGCCACATGTGCCTGGGGACTACAGCGAGGACTCGCAATCGGCTCCGGAGGATTACGGTGGGGGAGCCCCCAATCCCAATCTACCTCTAACTTATGCCGGCATGTCGGTCTTTGCGGCGGACATCAAGTCCACTTTCTCCGCGGCCATCACGGACCTCAAATCGAATCTCCTGGTCCTAAATGACAAGATGGCCACCGCAGAAGCTGCGGGGAAACAGAGAGACAGAGCGCTCCATAGGCTAGACAGGATAGCGGCGACACACTCGAATCATTTCATCGAAATGAACAGACACATGGAGGATTTGGACAACCGCGGAAGAAGATCCAACATCCGCGTCAGGGGGATCCCTGAATCTGTGGAGGCAGACCAAATCACTCCAACACTGCAAAAGATCTTTAATAACCTGCTGGAAAACCCCGAGGACACGGAGATTGACTTTGTACGAGCCCACAGGGCTCTAAGAGCACGAGGCCCAGACACCCAGCCACCACGGGATGTCATATGCTGTATGCAGAGTTTCACATTAAAGGAGGAAATTATGCAGAAGGCACGCAGGAATGACAGAATTTCGTTTAATGGCGCCACAATCCTACTATTCCAAGATCTGTCACAGATAACCCTGAAGAACCGCCGAGCTATGCGCCCACTACTGGACAGGCTCAGGGAAAGAGGAATGAGATACACCTGGCGATTCCCGTTCTCGCTACTAGTGACTCATAACGGCCACCAACACTCCCTACGCACGCCGGATGAACTAACTGCATTCTGCGACACCCTGCAACTCGGACCTGTCTCCCTTCCGGAGTGGTATCAGGAATTCCGGCTGCATCCACTAGAAAGGAGTCCGCCGGGCTCCCCTCTTGCATCCCCGGATGGGAAAAACCACAAAAGGCTGAAAAATGGCAGGAATGGGGGTTCCTCGGCCGGCACACCAGCGCACAAAATGGCACACGCATCAAGAATGCTGGGGGGTGAAGACATCTAACCCAACGAACGTTCAGCCTCATCCTGAGATCCCCACTAACATGGCTACCCTGGACCAGCTACACATCTCCAACCCGCTCTAAAAGGAGAATCCCAGACGAAAACAGCCTTTCCAACGAGAGGGACCCTTCCAACACACAGGAGGACAACACCGGCTATTGAGAACATTTTTATTTTTACTTTATTTTACTTTTTCCACCTTTCCTTTTACGCACGTCTACCGGGCTTTTTACACAGTCCCCCGACACCTGTGCCCTGATACCAGACGTGGAGCGTGGGGAGCCATCGGCGAGGGAGCGGGATCGCGATCAGGAAACAGGCACCGTAATGATGTACCTACTTATGCCGCACGGGACACGTAAGCATAAAAAAGCACTGTCAACCACTCCCTTTCCCTGCTACCCGACCCTCATCGCCGAACTATGGACGATGTAGTTCAGATTCGAGACTGGTCCTGCCCCACTGAGCGCCATTTTTGGCAGAACTTCACCCTACACCCTCGGGAGCACTTATACTTATTTTGGGGATCTGTGGTCGTTGGGTGGGGGGGGGGACGGGGGAGGGGTGCTCGGGTGGGGGAGGGGAGTCGGGCTGAGGGACCGGGATAATATGCTGCAGATCTAGACAATGGCGGGATGGGAACCGGGACGCCCACTCCCAGAGGTTAAGTGAGGCTGATTGAATATTGGCTTATGCACAAGTGTTGTCAACGATCGGTTACAACGAACTCTAAACTGTCACATTCTCACACTAAACGCTCCCTGACTAAATAGCGGTTCCCCGCTCCCTCCCCCTGGGGGCCCGGCTCCCTCGCTTCCCCTCCATGGCTGGCAGGCCTACGCCTGGCACCTGCGGACGGGGAGGCCGGTGTCTCCCCATACCTCCCGCTCCTCAACACACAGTGCGCCATGCGCTGACACAGGGCCCTCGCTGTGACCTTGAAATCTTGCTCCAAGTAAACCATACAATGCCCCTCACACACGGACGGGTCTCCTCACACATTACCTATTACTACAGAAACTCACACCCTAACCACAATATTACATGTCGGGTAGCCATGCAACATAATCTCTAGATGCTGTTTGCTCTTACGCCATATATTATGCGCCTTATTCAGTTTTATTTTATTCTTTGTTCAAGTTAAACACATGTTCCGGTTTATCTGTTCATTCACACCATCAAGGCAGAACTACTTCAATAGACTTATCATAAGCAAACCTAGGCTGCGGCCACCCGCTCCTCTCCACGGAGACACCCATATATATACTAATACCAGTTACTGGTAACTAGTACTGTTTCTGGGGCTGCTGCCTCCCACTACCCCTCCAAGCGACACCCGTTTACGGTTATACACCCCGGGAGTTGCACAATCTAACCCAGTGGATAGCATACCTATTTACTGGGTTTCCAACACGACTTTTCTCCCCCTAACTACAACTCTCTCCTACCCACTTTCTTACTCCGAGCTCTCTAGCTCACCTTCTTTCAACACTAATCACCCTCCCTAAAACCCTTACCCATTCCTGAGAGTACGCAATCATACACTTCATAGCTGTGTATTGGTAGAATATTATACTGAGACGATATTATATGATACTAATTGAATTGTATTACAGACAAAAGGCGGAGGTACTTTCAATCCTCTGAAACATGGCATACGCAGCTTTGGGCCCAAGCCCCACCGTGATCTCACACAATGTGAGGGGCCTAAACATCCCGGAGAAAAGGTCGGCACTATTACGCGAACTGAAAAAAGGTAGGCCGCACTTCGCTTTTCTCCAAGAAACGCATTTTATGACAAACAAAATACCCAGGCTCACTGACTCGTACTTCACCACAGCATTCCATGCTACCAACGACTTAGCCAAATCCAAGGGGACTTCGATACTGATCAGTAGGGAAGCCCCCTTCGAACTAACAGACAGACTGACGGACCCTGAGGGCAGATACCTCTTCCTGAAGGGTACATATAGAGGAGAACCCATCACACTGGCCAACGTGTATTTCCCGAACTCCTCACATTTACCATTCTGTAAAAAGATCGTCAGGGAACTGGAGAGTTTCAGCTCGGGATGTACAATCCTGGGAGGGGACTTCAACCTACCTCTGAACCCACTGACGGACACATCCACGGGAAAGACTTACATCAAATATCAAATACTAAAACGTATCAAAACATCCCTGAACTCTCTCCACCTAGTGGACTCATGGAGATACTCGAACCCCGACACGAAAGATTACACCTTCTATTCAATTCCCCACGACAGGTACGCCAGGTTGGACTATTTGTTCATCTCCCGTAGGGACTTACCACTGATCCAGAATGCGCAGATAGGAATACAATCTTTATCAGACCATGCCCCAATCTCCCTTACGCTACATCTAAATTCCTCTAAACGCACATTCCCTACATGGAGGCTCAACTCTTCCTTGATAACAGACCCCGAGTTTCTCCCACAATTGAGGTCCTCACTCACTGAATACTTTGACACCAATGCCACGTCGGACTCCGACCCACTGACGGTATGGGAAGCCCACAAATGTTTCATCAGGGGCGTGCTCATACGTATGGGGGCAAAGCGTAAAAGGGAGGGGAAAAAGGCTCTGACCGACCTCTCTGACACGATCATGAAACTAGAAACCCAACACAAACAAACTCTCTCAAAGGAAGTTGCCACCGAATTATTAGACGCCAGGAAGAAACTACACCAACTGATAACAAATACGGCTAAACGTTTTTTGTATTTTAAAAAGAAAATATACTACGAGTTTGGCGACAAAACAGGGAAATTTTTGGCTAGAGCACTAAAAAAACCTAAGTACAACAACTCCATCTTAGGGATAAGGAACAAAGGGGGCTCCCTAGATTTAACAGACGACCTCATAGCTAAACACTTCCAAACCTATTACACAGAACTCTACAACCTCCCCAACCAACATAAACCAGCTGGAATACAAGGCACCAGGTTGCAAATCATCCAAGATTACTTACAATCCTCTATGCTTCCAAAGCTAGCGGAAATAGACTCCTCATCGCTCGAACTACCAATTAGCATATCTGAGGTCACAGCAGCAATCCACGGTCTCAAAACAGGGAAGAGCCCAGGCCCGGATGGCTTCACATCCATATACTTCAAAACATTTCTGGATACGTTAACAAACCCCTTAACAAAGGCCCTAAACACTCTCTCCTCGCCCCGTGCTGTCCCGACAACCTTCCTCACAGCACACATTGCACTTTTACCCAAACCAGAAAAAGACCCGACACACTGCTCCAGTTATAGGCCAATATCCCTTTTAAACCTAGATATTAAGATCATGGCCAAAATTTTGGCCAACAGGATCAGACCTCTCCTCAACCAGCTGATAGGCCCCGAACAAGCAGGCTTTATGCCGAATAGAGAGGCAAAAGACAACGTGACCAAATCCCTGAACTTGATCCACGCGGCGGGGCGGCGCAAGATCGAGGGCTTTCTCCTGTCCACGGACGCGGAGAAGGCGTTCGATCGCGTGGCCTGGGATTTCATGCAGGAAACCTGCAGGTTTGTGGGTATGGGAGAACACATGATGGCGTGGATCTCAGCACTATACCAAAACCCCACCGCACGGTTAAAAATAAATGGATCCTTGTCAGAATCAGTTTATATAAAGAATGGCACAAGACAGGGATGCCCCTTATCACCACTCCTCTTCATCCTAACATTAGAACCATTCATCAGAAAGGTAGGGCTAGAGCAATCCATCAAAGGCTTCCAGATAGCAGAGAAGGAATTTAAAACAGCAGCTTATGCAGATGACCTCCTATTCTTTCTAACAGACCCTAAGACATCCATCCCCCAACTTATGAAGAGCTTCTCCCTTTTCGGTTACGTATCCAATCTGAAAATAAACTTCGCAAAATCCGAAGCACTGAACATCTCAGTACCTAACGAGGTCTTGGGTCCATTGCGAGCGGACTGTCCCTTTAGGTGGGTACCATCTGCCCTCAAATATCTGGGGACATGGCTCACCCCCCAACTATCCCAAATCTTCGACAAAAATTTTGCCCCCCTTCTCAAAACAATTGACACAGACCTACTATCATGGCACCCTAAAAATTTCTCCTGGTTTGGGAGGGCAGCTATCTGTAAAATGTCCATACTGCCCAGACTCTTATATCTGCTGAGGGTGTTACCGATCAAGATCCCTAACAAATTTTTCCAAACGCTACAGTCACTCCAGCTTAGATTCGTGTGGGCACACAAGCGCTCTCGTATCAAGTTTAGCTTGCTAACCAGACAAAAAGCCGATGGTGGGATGGGGCTACCAGACTATAAGCACTATTACTATGCCTCCCACGTGACCCGGATCGTGGACTGGCATTGCCATGCGGACACAAAAGACTGGGTCCCCCTTGAGGAGGAGCTATGCCAACACAATCTACGATTCTCCCCCTGGATACCATGGGAAAAGTGTCCAACCCCTTTAAAAAGCCACCCCCTGACAGGTACCACCCTCTCAATATTCCACTCATTGACCGGACGTTCAAAACCCTTCTCACACATAGGCCCCCTCACACCCCTGAGAAACAACCCGGACTTCCAACCAGGGATAAGAAATCCACTCTTACATATGGGAGACACTAACAGGCCCCTCCTAGCCACCCACTGCTTCAAGAATTCACAATTTAAAGACCACCAAGCCCTAAAAACAGACACGAACTGTCCCCAATTACCACTGTGGACATATTTCCAAATCCGCAGTTACACGACCGACACCAGACGCAAAACTCAATTTAACAGACAACCAACGGAGATGGAGTCAGTGTGCCTGGAGGGAAAACCAATTAGTAGGGCCACCTCGCTGGCATACAAATGGATACAGAACGCGTCGCAGGACGACAATAACAGATTCAAAGACAAATGGTCAAGAGATCTTGGGACCACTCTATCTGACAAACAATGGCACAGAGCGTGCGTATTAGCACATAAATGCTCACTTAGCACCAGGACCCAGGAAACGGCGTACAAACTGCTAACGCAGTGGTATGCCACCCCTGCTAAATTACACAAATGGTACCCGGAGTCCTCAAACAGGTGCTGGCGGTGCAACGCGGAAGTGGGCACTTTGCTCCACATCTGGTGGCAATGCCCACGCATACAAAAATATTGGTCGACAATCATTGCGCTGATAAAAACCATGACAGAAACAGAACTTACGCTTGATGCAGCATGCTGTTTGCTCCATGTCAACGACTTCTCATATAGAAGGTATAAAAAATCTCTAACCAGACACCTGCTTAACGCGGCAAAGTCATTAATTCCGTTATACTGGAAATCTACTTCAGTTCCAACCACTAAAGAATGGCTACAAAAAATCTCAGAGATCCATGACATGGAGGACACAGCGGCACAAGCCACAGAGGAAGCGGCAAAATTCCAGGATACTTGGCGCCCATGGGTGTCCTTTCGATACTCGGAAGAATATGAACAGGCACTCTCAACACCCACTACGTGAATAAACCACCCGACTAAGCTGATAGGCGGGTTATCATACCCAAACTCTCTACTATCTCTCGTCCATTGTCAACCAGCCATAGTGAGAGGGGAAACACCCTTTGTCTCGCATGGATGTCGTCTCGTGTACATGAATACCCTATACACAACGCACAGCATTGCCAAACCCAGGTACAGCTTACTCTCATCCCTCTTGAACCCTTTCCAACTTTTCTACTCTTTACATCTGTTTCTCAATTCTTTATCGGCTCTAGACCGAAAAACAAGCCCACTAACAACAATAAACAAAAGGAAACTTGGCTGATCCGGCAGCTGAGGAATCACAATTTTGATCATTTGCACGCAAAGTAACCGGTTAATCCTTCATGTTCTTAGATAAATGTTTTCCAGCCGGTAACCGGTTAATGCTATCGTTGTTCCCACTATTGTTAGACAAATGCAGTGTATGTACTTTTATCATTCAAAATCTGTCTCATATGCATGTATACACCCTTGTACTGCAACTTTTGTTTTAATAAAGCATTTGAAAGAGAAAAAAAAAAAAAAAAATGACTATTTATGTGTGACTTGACATTCAATAAAAACAGAAATGTGGTTGTAAAAAAAAAAAAAAAAAAAAAAAAATGTATACAGTAATTAGTGCATATTTATAGCACTGATTGCAGTATAAATGTGAATGGCGCCAAAAATGTGTCAAAAGTGTCCGATGTGTCCGCCATAACGTCGCAGTCCCAATAAAAATCGCAGATCGCCGCCATTTCTAGTAAAAAAAATAAATTAAAAAAAATAATAATTCTGTCCCTTATTTTGTAGGCGCTATAACTTTTGCGCAAACCAGTCGCTTATTGCGATTTTTTTTTTTTTTACTAAAAATATGTAGAATACGTATCGGCCTAGACTGAGGATAAAAAAAAAAACGTAAAAAAAAAATTGAGCTATTTATTATAGCAACAAAGTAAAAATATTTTATTTTTTTTCAAAATTGTCGCTCTATTTTTGTTTATAGCGCAACAAATAAAAACCGCAGAGGTGATCAAATACCACCAAAAGAAAGCTCTATTTGTGGGGAAAAAAGGACGTTAATTTTGTTTGGGAGCCACGTCGCACGACCGCGCAATTGTCAGTTAAAGCGACGCAGTGCCGAATCGCAAAAAGTCCTCTGGTCAGGAAGGGGTTTAAGTGCCCAGTAAGGAAGTGGCTAGAATATGAGAAAAAAAACTAAAGCATGTGGTATCCTCATACTTGGGAGGAGTAGAAGAATGTGTTTGGGGGTGTACTTCTAAGTAGATTCGTGCCACATGCGAAAAACACCTTGTAATGCCGCGTACACACGGTCGTTTTTGTGATGAAATAAAACAACATTTTTTATCATGAAACAAAACAACGTTTTTCAAACTTCATTTTAAAAAAAGATGTTGCCTACACACCATCGTTTTTTCAAAATGCTCTATCAAAGCGCGGTTACGTTCAGCACGTACGATGCCACTCTGTTCCATTCAAGCTCGCGTCATAACTTGCTTCTGAGCATGCGTGGATTTAAAAACGTTGTTTTAAACATTTTACCCACACACTATGGGGCAGATCCACAAAGAAATTACGCCGGCGTATCTCTTGATACGCCGCGTAATTTCAAATTTTGCGCGTCTTTGTTTTGGTATCCACAAAACAAGATACGACTAGATCCGACAGGCATACGTCTTAGTACGCCGTCGGATCTAAGCTGCAATTTTTCATTGGCCGCTAGGTGGCGTTTCCGTCGAATTCCGCGTTGAGTATGCAAATTAGCTAGTTATGGCGATCCACGAACGTACGTCCGGCCGGCGCATTGTTTTTACGTCGTTTGCGTTCAGCTTTTTCCGGCGTATAGTTAAAGCTGCTATTCTGAGGCGTACTCAATGGACGTCGTTCCCGCGTACAATTTAGAAATTTTTACGTCGTTTGCGTAAGTCGTTCGCAAATAGGAACCGTTGTGAGCATTGGCTTGTTCCGGTTTAATTTCGAGCATGCGCACTGGGATACCCCCACGGACGGCGCATGCGCAGTTAAAAAAAAAACATAGTTTACGTCGGGTCACGACGTATTTACATAAAACACGCCCCCATTACATCCATTTGAATTCCGCGCCCTTACGCCGCCAGAGATACACTACGCCGCCGTAACTTACGGAGCAAATTCTTTCAGGATTCGAAAAAAAAGGTAAGTTACGGCGGCGTAGCGTATCTTAGATACGCTGCGCCCGGCGCAAAGGTACGTGGATCTGACCCTATCATTTTAAATGACACAAAAAACAACATTTTGAAAAACGACATACAAAAATTGAAGCATGTTCGAATTTTTTTTTGTCGTTTTTCAGAAGACATAAAACAACGTTTTCCCCACACACGGTCATTTTAAATGACGTTTTTAAAAATTTCGGTTTTTTTTCATCACAAAAACGACCGTGTGTACGCGGCATAATGGTTAGTCAGGGAATTAGATACATCATTTATGCCACTTGAAGGTGCTCCTTGAATTTTGGGCCCCTCTATATGGCTAGACTGTGAAAAAGCCTAACGCACGCAGAAATAGTTTTGTAGTGAAATTCTAAGTATGCCTATGCTGTGTGTGAGAAATATCATTAATATGACTTTGTGTCATAATTTTCCAAAAACGTGGCAAAAATGGTCTTGAAAAGACTTACCATACCCATAATTAAATATGTTGGTGGGGCAACTTTGTAAAATGTGATCATTGTGTGGGTGCTTCCACTGCCCTGGTGCTCCAGGTCCTCAAAAAAATGTGATGGGCAGACATGAAATTACATGTGCATTTAAGCCTTTAGATTACATGAAGGTGTTCCTTGTATTTTGGGCCTCTCTATGTGTCTAAACTATGAAAAAAAAACTAAAGCATGTGGTATCCTCATACTCGGGAGGAATAGCAGAATGTGTTTAGGGGTGTTCTTCTAAGTAGACCAATGACAGGTGTGAGAAATACCTTATTAAAATGACAACTTTGTGGGGAAAAAAATAATAATTACACATTTTACCAAGACTTGTACCAAAAACAATGAAGTCTTCAAAAGACTCTCCATGCCTCTTAGAATATACCTCGGGTGTTTGGTTTCCAAGGTGGTCATTTTGTGGGTGTTTCCACTGTCCTTTGTTTCAGGGCCTCCAACAATGTAATGGTATTCAGGAGATTAGACACATTTAGCCGGATTCAGGTAGAGCGGTGTATACGTGAGTGGGCGTAGCGCAGCTCATATGCGCTACGCTGACGTAACATAGAGAGGCAAGACCAGTATTCACAAAGCACTTGCTCCCTAAATTACGGCGGCGTATCGTAAATGGCCCGGCGTAAGCCCGCCTAATTCAAAGTAGGCAGGTAGTGGGCGTGTTGTATTAAAATGAATCATGGCCCCATGTAAATGAAGCACTGAACGAACGGCGAATGCGCGCGCATGCTCAGAATCACTTCGAATTGACTCCCTAAGATACGCTGGCTCAATTCATATGACGTGAACGTAACCTACGCCCAGCCCCATTCAAGTACGACTTACATAAACGACGTAAAATCAGACGGCAGTTTCGACGTCCATACCCTAACATGACTTCGACCAGCTTTTTGGTGGTTTATCTTTATGCCGGACGTACGCCTTACGTAAACGGCGTAGCTTACTGCGACGGGCGCAAGTAAATTCGTGAATCGGCGTATCTAGGTCATTTACATATTCGACGCGTAAATCAATGGAAGCACCCCTAGCGGCCAGCGTAAATATGCACCCAAGATACGACGGCGTAGGAGACTTACGTCGGTCGGATGGAGCCAAAATGTAGGCGTATCTCCTTTGCAGAATCAAGCGCATAGATACGACGGCGCATCCGTGGACTTACGAGCTGTATCATTAGATACGTTGGCGTAAGTCTTTGTGAATCTGGGCCATAATTTATGCCACTAGAAGGTGCTCCTTGGATTTTGGTCCCCTCTATGTGGCTAGACTGTGAAAAAGCCTAAAGCATGTGGAGTGAAATTCTAAATATGCCTATGCCGTGTGTGAGAAATATTATTAATTTGACAAGTTTGTGTCATAATTTTCATGTGCCCATAATTAAATATGTTGGTGGGGCTACTTTGTAAAATGTGATCATTGTGTTGGTGTTTCCACTGTCCTGGTGCTCCGGGTCCTCAATGAATGTGATTGGTAGCCAGGAAATAAGATGTAGAAGTTATGCCTCTAGAAATCCCAAAAGTGCTCCTTGGATTTTGGGCTCCTCTATGCATCCAGGCTGTGAAAGAGTCCTACACATGTGGCATCCCCACACTCGAGAGGAGTAGCTGGATGTTTTTTTGGGGTGCAATTACAATTATGCCTCTGCTGTGTGTGAGAAATATCATTAATATGACAACTTTCTGCAACAGAAAATTAGATTTATGCGCCTAGAATCTCTAAAGGTGCTCCTTGGATTTTGGGCTCCTCTATGGATCAATGCTGTCAAAAAGACCCACACATGTGGTATCCCCACACTCAGGAGGAGTACTGTAGCAGGATGTTTTTTTTGGGGTGTAATTATAACTATGCTTGTGCTGTGTGTGAGAAATATCATTAATATGAACACTTTCTGCAACAAAAAATCTAATTTTCAAAAAACACGTGGCAAAAAATATGGTCTTCGATAGACTCACCATGCAAATAATTAAATATGCTGGAAGGGCAACTGTCACGTACCTTAAGGTAGAGCCTGACGAGCAGAGGAAGCCTCTTGTACCTCTCCAGTTCAAGGGCCACTGAGTTTGCAACAGCGGCCACGAGAGCACGGTGGGGTAGGAGTGCCTGAGATGTTCTCCATAGCAGGACACTTGTAGTAGCCGGCAGCAGTAGTGGAGCTATGGTTGGTTGCTGTGTGGGCAGGCACTTGTGGATGCAGGGATGCTGTGGATGCAGGAAGGTTTCTGGTGACGGGTACCGCAGAAGCAGGTACATTGAGGCTGAAGCAAGGTGCAGAGTGAGACAAGCCGGGTCAGATACATAGGAATCAAGGTACATCAGAGATAACACTTAAGAGTGGTCAAGTTCAGGCAGAATTTTGGCAACAGGGAAATCCAGAGGTAAGACAGAAGAAAGGTCAAGCAAGCCGAGGTCAGGAATGGAGAGAATTAGGCCCCATACTCACGAGCAAACATGTCTGCTGAAACTGGCCCGCAGGCCAGTTTCAGCAGACATGTTTGCTCGTGTGTGGGCGCGAGCGGGCCGAATTCCAGCAAACATTTGCCCGCCGGGCCTTTTCCCAGCGGGCAAATATTCCTGGACTTGTTTTAAAACAGCCCGCTGGAATTCAGCCCGCTCGGACATGTACGGTCGTCAGTACAGACCTACCGTACATGTCCAGGCGCCCGCCGTCCCTCGCATGCGTCGAATGACTTCGACGCATGCGTGGAAGCATTTTAAAGGCGGGCCGCCCACGTCGCCGCGTCATTGTCGCGGCGACACCGCGTCATCGACGCGGCGACACCGCGGACACGCCCCGCGTATTGTTTACGCGCGGACTTCTGTACGATGGTGTGTACAACCATCGTACAGAAGCCCTCTGGCAGACATGTATGGTGAAAACGGTCCGACGGACCGCTTTCACCATACATGTTTGTCCGTGTGTACCCGGCCTCAGAGTACTCGGGAAGCCAGGTAACGATCAGATCGAGGATAGGCACTGGGAACAGGATACAGGGGGAAACTGCAGATCAGACAGGAAAGGCCCAAGTCCATCTGCCATCCTTATAGACTACAAATGGGCACCAATGGTAATGGAGCGTGCACACACGTGTGCGTATGCGCATAGGCATTCACCAGAGCCCACAAATCTGCCTGTCATGAGGGACAACATTGGGATTCTGCCCACGCATGCTCAATGTCCTCAGTCTCTACACATCTCCTCTGCTATGGCCAGCGAGTCCCTGACAGCAACTTTGTAAAATGTGCTAATTTTGTGGATGTTTCCACTGTACCAATCACTCAAGAATTGTGATTGGTAGTCAGGAAATTAGATTTATGCTCCTAGAAAGCCCAAAGGTGCTCCTTGGATTTTGGGTCTACCCATGCATCAAGGCTGTGAAAAAGTCTCACACATGGGGTATCATCATACTCGGGAGGAGTAGCAGAATGTATTTTGGGGTGTAATTATAAGTATGCCTATGCTGTGTGTGAGAAATTTCTGAAAATGAAAACTTTGTGAAATAAACTCAAATTTTACTATTTTAATTTTCCCAAAATTGTAGAAAAATATTACAAGTTCAAAACACGGGCCATGCCTCTTACTGAATACCTTGGAGTCTTTTTTTCCACAAAGGGGTTATTTGGGAAATATTTGTACTGGGGATGACTGGGGGGTATTTTTATCCTCCTGGCATTTCTGGGACTCATGAAATGAGATCGGCCTCCTCCATCCTTTGCCATAGCCCCCCTAAGTACCTCCTGACATGTGTCCTCGATCTTTGGACCTAGCCCCCTAGGTACACCCCTGACATTTGTCCTTGATGTTTTGACATAGCCCCCTAAGTATGCCCTGACATGTGTCCTCGATCCATGGACATAGCCCCTATGTACCCCCCTGCCACCAGTTTCCTTGATCCTTGGACTTGGCCCCCTAGGTACCACATATGATGCAGGGGGAGGGGGACAGAGAGCCGGAGCATTGTGTGTATAAGGCAGCAGTGTGATCAAGGGGGAGGGGCAGAGAGTTGAAGCATTGTGGTGCAGTGAGTAGCACTTTCGTCTAGCAGCAAAAGGGTCGTTGGTTCGAATCCTGACCACGACACCATCTGCCTGGAGTTTGCATGTTCTCCCTGTGCATGCGTGGGTTTCCTCCGGGTACTCCGGTTTCCTCCCACACTCCAAAGACATGCTGGTAGGTAAATTGGATCTTGTCCAAATTGGCCCAGTATATATATATATGTATATCTGTGTGTATGACTGTGTGCCCCAAGCATGTCACGATCCTACGGGGTAAAATAACCGCACCAGCCAAGCAGACTCTGGCTGGAAAAAGCACCCAGAGGCGATTCAGTTCGCATGAGTTGCGCTATACAAGTCATTCATTCATTCATTGTGTGCAAAAGGCCAGCAGTGTGATCCAGGGAGGGGGGAGAGAGCCGTAGCATTGTGTGTATAAGGCCAGCAGTGTGATCCAGGGGGAGGGGGCAAAGAGCCGGATCATTGTGTGTATAAGGCAGCAGTGTAATCCGGGGAGGGGGGAGAGAGCTGTAACGGACCTATGAACCATTCTGAGAAGGGGGGGGGGAAAAAAGGGGGTAACCAAAAGGACCCCGGGGCTTTTGAACGGTGCAAATAGATAATCATAGATAATCCGACGAGTGAAACTCGTCGGAGTGAAACATGTAGAGCTGACTTAAACAATGCTTCGTCTTGATATCACGTATTTAATCGAGATGTATTTCAAATTTATCGTATTTATGGCATATTAATTGTTTGTGTAATAAATTATATTTTCTAATTTTATAATCAAATTTTGTCTGATTATCTATTTGCACCGTTCAAAAGCCCCGGGGTCCTTTTGGTTACCCCCTTTCCCCCCCCCCCCCTTCTCATTTTTTCTTATTATTGGGGTGAGGTGCCTGTGACTACTGATACTTGTCCACAAAACGTATTCTCTATGAACCATTCTGCCTACAGAGGACTGCATGACTTGTATTCTGAGCTCAAAGGGTTAATTATACAAGGGACTTTTTCACTGCTGAATGCTAATATTCCCTTTGCATAGCTAATGGACTCTCCTTTGTGTAGTTAATCCCCTCAACATACGGAGGCTGTTATGTGGGAGTGTATAATTGTTTTAAAGGTTAATTGAATTCTATTGTCTGATCAAGTCATGTTAAATATAAGGTTGGAGCCAAACGTCTAGAGACTGATTGATTCAAGGGAATGTCATTATTTCAAAGTATGTGTGTGAAGGGGGGGCGGAGAGTGTCATTGTTCATGTAAGTTTGTAACCATATAAAAAGCGAGGTGAAATGTGCAATAAAAGTCAGTCTTGTTTGACCCTTCAACGTAGCCTTGTCTCGTTCGGGAAGGGGAATTCTCTCTCTCTGGATCTATTGGACGGGGATACCGGCGGTACTTGCATATCGCAGCTTGCCAGGGAAAATGACTTCTCCAATGGCTGAGACCCTCTCCCTAGCTGGGTAGCCGTTACAAGAGCCATAGCATTATGTGTATAAGGCAGCAGTGTGATTCAGGGGGAGGGCAGAGAGCTGGAGCATTGTGTGTTCAGGGGGAGGGGGCAGCAGTGTGATGCAGGGGGAGGGGGCAGAGAGCTGCAGCATTGTGTGTATAAGGCAGCAGTGTGATCCAGGGGGAGGGGGCAAAGAGCTGGAGCATTGTGTGTACAAGACACAAGTGTGATCCAGGGAAAGGGGGATAGAGAGCTGGAGCATTGTGTTTAAGGTAGAAGTGTGATCCAGGGGGAGGGGGCAAAGAGCTGGAGCATTGTGTGTACAAGGCACAAGTGTGATCCAGGGGGAGGGGGTAGAGAGCTGGAGCATTGTGTGTATAAGGCAGCAGTGTAATCCAGTGGGGAGGGGGCAAAAAGCTGGAACATTGTGTATAAAAGGCAGCAGTGTATTCTAGGGGGCGGAGAGCTGAAGCATTGTGTGTATAAGGCAGCAGTGTGATGCAGGGTGAGGGGGGCAAAGAGTCGTAGCATTGTGATTTATAAGGCAGCAGTGTGATCTAGGAGGAGGGGGGCAGAGAGCCAGAGCATTGTGTATTTAACCACTTAAAGCGGGAGTTCACCCATTTAAAAAAAAAAAAAAAATCTCCCCTTAGCTTCCTGCTCGTTCGGTCTAGGGGAATCGGCTATTTATATTAAAATATGTGCAGTACTTACCCGTTTTCGAGCTGCATCTTCTTCCGTCGCTTCCGGGTATGGGTCTTCGGGAGCCGGCGTTCCTTCTTGAGTGACAGCCTTCCGAGAGGCTTCCGACGGTCGCATCCATCGCGTCACTCGTAGCCGAAAGAAGCCGAACGTCGGCGCGGCTCTATACTGCGCCTGCGCACCGACGTTCGGCTTCTTTCGGAAAATCGTGACGCGATGGATGCGACCGTCGGAAGCCTCTCGGAAACCTGTCAATCAAGAAGGAACGCCCATTCCCGAAGCCCATACCCGGAAGCGACGGAGAGGATGCGTCTCGTAAACGGGTAAGTACTGCACATATTTTAAAATAAATAGCCGATTCCCCTAGTAATAACGAGCAGGAATCTAAGGGGGAAAAGTGCCCTCTAAGGGTGAACCCCCGCTTTAAGGACCACCTAACGCCAATATACATCGGCAGAATGTCACGGCTGGGCACAATCACGTACCTGTATGTGATTGTATAATGCCCAGCCGTGGGTCACGGGCGCGTGCCCGCGACCCGGTCCGAAGCTCTGTGACCGCAGCCCTGATCAGCGCTGGAGTCCCGCGATCGGTCCCCGGAGCAGTGCATTGCCAGGCTTCAGTTCCATTGACTCCTGCTGCTGTCAATCAAATTATGTGAAGAGGGTTCGGGGCAGGGCTGAGCCATGCTTTGTGTGTTTATAGACACACACATCAAAGTTCCGGATTGAGTCCTCATGTGTGCCCACCATATCAAGCCTTTTGCTATGGGGGGGGGCACACCAAGAAGAGGAAGAGCTAAGAACGCCGGTGGGGGACCCCAAAAGAGGAGGTTCAGGGGCTGTTTTGTGCAATACTATAAGGTACCTGTGGTAGGAAGTGTCTGAAGTGGAGCTTGTGTGCTGAGGATTCAGGCAAAAACTTAGTCAGACAGGTCAGGTTGGCAACAGACCAGGGAAAGCGGTACACGATCAAAATCCAGAGAGTGGTCAGGCAGGCAGAGGTCATACATGAGCTGGCGGTGAAGTACAAAATCAGCAGGCTAGAGAGTAGTCAGGAATTTAGAGTCATAAAGCTATCGCAACACCCAGGGAGCTGGTCCACACAAACGGGCACTGAGCAACAGGAAGGGCTGCTTTGATTGTAGATTGTTCACAGCTGGCAGCAGGTGGGGCTAGTGAGTCCAAGGCAATGCATCAAACTGAGAGAACATTGCCATAACTCCAGAGCTTCTCCGTGGCACAACAAGTAGGGCAGCTGTGGGACCAGGAACATCCCGGTTCGAAGATACCAAGGTACATGACATGCACAGAGTACGTAAGTAGGTATATAGTATACAGAGTAGGTATGTATGTTTGTTATTTTTTTAAAAGAGCCTTTACAATCAGTTTAAGATAACATCTGAGTCAATATTTCATATTTTTCCAATTTTATTTTCAGCAAGGATTGGTGCGATGTCGGGGGGAAATGAGACCTTCTACCAGCCAAAGAACTTCATTTTAATAGGGATCCCAGGCTTGGAAGTAGCCCACTTCTGGATCTCCATTCTTATGGTCGTCATGTACGTCCTGACCATCCTAGGAAACTGTGCCATACTTGCCATCATTATGCCAAAAGAGACCTTCCACAAGCCCATGTACCTCTTCCTCTCTATGATGGCCATCATTGACCTTGTGGCATCCGCCACCACCACCCCCAAGATCTTTTGCATCTTCTGGTTCAACGATAAAGAGATCGACTTTGGCGCCTGCTTGCTCCAGCTTTTCTTAATCCACGCCCTCTCCATGATGGAGTCCACCATTCTTTTGGCGATGGCTTTTGACCGTTATGTTGCCATCTGCCATCCTCTGAGGTACACCTCGATCTTGACTAACGCCATCATCGCCAAGATTGGGGTCTTAGCAATAATTCGAGGATCGTTCTTGATGGCTCCGGCTCCTTTCCTGATACGGAGATTGTCTTACTGTCAGAACAATGTCATCTATCACACCTACTGTGAACATATGGCTGTAGTAAAGATTGCCTGCACCGATACCACCATCAACCAGGTGTACGGCCTCACAGTGGCCCTTCTGGTAATTGCTGTGGATATTGTTTGTATAGCTGTGTCGTACGGCGCCATATTCAGAACGGTCTTCAGGCTGTCTTCCAGCGAAGCTCGTCGCAAGGCCTTGGGCACATGTGGGCCTCATATCTGTGTCATCCTGATCTCCTACATCCCGGCTCTCTTCTCCTTCTTTACTCACAGGTTTGGACACAACATCCCTCTCTATGTTCATATTACTCTCGCCAACCTCTACATTCTCATCCCACCCATGTGCAATCCCATGATCTACGGGGCCAGGACCAAGGAGATCCGGAGAAGGGTAGTTGTGATATTTCGGCAGCAAGGTTAAACTGAGGTTTACTCCTTTTTTATTCATCAATTGCCAGATTCACCCGTGTAGGAACATTAAGCAGACACCAGAAAATGCAAATGTATCCAGTGCTTCCTATGGTTTTACGATATTACCCAACAGTGGCGGCTGCCGGCTGGTGCTCAAAACTTTTTGGGGGGCGCAAACAAACTGAAAAAAATAAATAAATTGCAGCCACTGTGCCCATCAATTGCAACCACTGTGCCCATTAAACACAGCCACTGTGCCCATCAAACGCAGCCACTGTGCCCATCAATTGCCACCAGTTTGCCCCATCAACTGCCACCGGTTTGCCCCATCAAACACCGCCGGGTTTGCCCCCTCAAATGCAGCCAGTTCCCCCATCAAATGCAGCCAGTTTCCCCATCAAATGCAGCCAGTTTCCCCATAAAATGCAGCCAGTTTCCCCTCAAATGCAGTCAGTTTTCCCTCAAATGCAGCCAGTTTCCCCCTCAAATGCAGCCAGTTTCCCCTCAAATGCAGCCAGTTTCCCCTCAAATGCAGCCAGTTTCCCCCCAAATGCAGCCAGTTTCCCCATCAAATGCAGCCAGTTTTCCCCCAAATGCAGCCAGTTTCCCCCCAAATGCAGCCAGTTTCCCCATCAAATGCAACCAGTTTCCCTACAAATGCTGCCAGTTTCCCCCCAAATGCAGCCAGTTTTCCCATCAAATACAGCCAGTTTCCCCCCAAATGCAGCCAGTTTCCCCATCAAATACAGCCAGTTTCCCCTCAAATGCAGCCAGTTTCCCCCCAAATGCAGCCAGTTTACCCATCAAATGCAGCCAGTTTGACCCCAAATGCAAGTAATTGGCCATAATAGGGGTATGGGGGGTCCGGGTAATGCCTTGGGGGGCATGTATCAATGCAAAAAACATTTTAATTTTTTTTTTAGGAGCAGTGATTTTAATTGCAACAATACAAATAAACAATTCCTCTAAATTTAGTGCCTGTGGGATGCCCTTAGTCTGCCTGTAAAGTGGTGCATGTGTACCATGTATAGAACCTGCTGCAGCAAAAATGAAATTTCTAAAGAAAAAAAAAACACAAGTCAAATCACATTTAAATTGACTCGCGGTTGCAATTGCATGCATCCGGCTATTGAAAAAAAAAGCACAAAAAACATAGTGCCCCCTCCCTCTAGTCCATACCAGTGCATTGTTGCCCCCCCCCCCACCTCAAAGCACCTTTTCCCCCATCTTACCCTGGCTGGTGGTTGTGGTGGAATGCAGGCAGATTATCAGAATCTGGAAGCCCCCAAATGACCCAAAGGGTCTGGAATGGACTAGGGAAGGGGAACCCCACTCACTGTCAGAGAGGAGCAGCTCCAGGACTGCACTTAACCGGCCTACTGAGCCATTGGCCCACCGGGAAACTCCTGGTAGTCCCTATGGCCAGTACATGCTTAGTTGAACTCCAATCCTGCCGTCCCAACCCTACGCTGCTTCTCCTGCTCCAGGATAGGCCCTCAGGCAGCCTAGCAGCCAGGTGTCCCAGGGATAGGCCTCAGGCTTCCGGCGTAGCAACCCAAGGGTGACATAACACACGTCCCTTCCCCTCTACCACAAATGGTTCCCCAGTCCGGCTGAACCTTCACAACTCGGTTGGACTCCAATCCTGTAGTCCCCCCAGGATAGGCCTCAGGCTTCTGGCTTAGCAACCCAATGCTGCTTCTCCTGCTCCTGGATAGGCCCTCAGGCAGCCTAGCAGCCAGATGTCCCTGGGATAGGCCTCAGGCTTCAGGTGTAGCAACCCGGGCAACATAACACACGTCCAGCCATCCAGGTGGCACAGAACCCTGATCACCTGACTCCACCCAAATAAGCAGGCCAATGGACTAAAAGAAACCCCCTGCCAATTGGCCGAGAAACCCCACCCATTCATGATCTGACCTTGCTAAGTCCCTGTCAATCTAATGTCACCAGCCACAGTGCCACCTAGTGACAGAAGAGAAAAGTGCAGCAATTCCAGAATTTACGGAGGAATAAGTGGATCTTCTATCAATCAGCCAGGACAATTACTACCTGGCAAATTAAATTTGCTAGAAACCCTGTATAAACACCAAGAAAAAGCAAAAGAAATGTGTAATTAGTATTCTGCTGTGTAATATCTTCATTTTTTTGGACAGAGATATGAAATGGTCCTGAGAAGGCGGGGCTTTGTGTTATTTTCCCATTATCCAGTGTATTGAGATCGATCATTTATATATTTTCCAAGGTATTGTCACAAAAAGTAAGAAATTAAGACAATTTTTATTTTTCTTGCCAGAGTATTGTAAAGGAAACTTTGTGAAAATAAAACCAAAAAAGGAGATGTATTTGAGAGGTAAGAAAAAAACGAAAAACTATTTTGTAAGAAGATATTCTTTTAAAATTGAATAAAAGATACAAAAACGAAACTAAGTTGTGTGTTTTTTTTTGTAGCACCCCCCTAGGTAGGTGCCAGGATTAGTTAGGTTTAGTACTGGAGCCGGGGGTATTCTCATTAGTGTTGCTTACGAATATTCGTATTGCGAATATTCGTTACGAATATGGCATATTCGAGTATTCGCGAATATATCGAATTTCGCGGCCAATATTCGCTATTCCGAATATTCGCATTTTTTCAATTTTATTTTTAAAACAGATCACATCCTAGTGATCTCCATCGACGTCTAAAAGCATCGCTGGTATGATTAGAGACACTGGGCCGAGTAGCTGAAGCGATCATTTTATATTGCCGAATATTCGCAATGCGAATATTCGGCAATAGGAATATTGCGCGATTATTTTCTCCGCCCTTCTTTTGCATCAGAGCCAATCAGAGTTCTCCTACAGCAGTTGTCGAAATTCCGCAATCAATTTCGCATTCGCATTTTGCGAAATTTCGATAAAATATCAGGAATATTCGATTTCAGAATGAGCCAATCAGAGGGCTCCTACAGCAGTTGTCGAAATTCCGCAATCAATTTCGCATTAGCATTTTGCGAAATTTCGATAAAATATCACGAATATTCGATTTCAGAATGAGCCAATCAGAGTGCTCCTACCGCAGTTGTCGAAATTTCGCAATTATTTTCGCATTCGCAATAGCGAAATTTCGCAAACATTTCATTTCGATAAAATATCACGAATATTCGATTTTAGCGAATATTTCTCGAATATTCGGCTATATATTCGTGATATATCGCAAAATCGAATATGGCGTATTCCGCTCAACACTAATTCTCATTAGGTAGGTAAATTTAGCTGGCCTCACTGCAACTAGTATGGCTGCAATTGATTAGTTAGGTCTGGTCAGTGTTCTCATCTGCTGCCAGTCTGCTAGCTCCCTCTGCTTACCAGAGAGCTGGTAGAATTCTCTAGAACATAGGTGTGGAGCTATGCAGTTGGCAGTAAAGCCTGGCTGTCACATACCTGAAGGGAGACTGAAATGACGAGGTCGGCCTCTCTTGTATCTCCAGTCCAGGTCCCGCTGGGAGTGGAACAGAGGGAACCGAGGGGCAGGAGGAACACGAGCAGGGCCGGCCTTTGCGTTGTGCGGGTTGTGCGACCGCACAAAGCGCCATTGACTAGAAGGGCGCCGTGTGGCCGTCACAGTCCGCAGTCCATTTACCGTGATGGTGACTCATGAGTGTGCGGGGATGTGTCCGGGACTCTGCTCAGGCAGCCAGCATGTCTGCACGGCGCTGCAGAGGGACGCGCCCAAAGTGTCTGCCACTGGTCCCCTTGGCACGCACGCAGTGACGCACGCACGCACGCCCTTCCTCCCTCCCTCCTCCGCGTCTCAGTCAGGCCAGGTGGTACTGTCTTGGGGGCTGGGTAGCGCGGCGCCGTTGCGTGCATGCGTAAGGCATGCAATTCAAATTCAAAGGCGGGACCAGGACGGGACTGACAGACTGCGCTGAAGAAAAGTAAAGGTAAGGCCGCCCGTCCCCTCCACCTAACCTAGCAGGTGTCATCCCTCCTCCCACCTCACCTGTACTCCAATGAGATGTGAGCTAGTTTATAAAAAAAACGTAAAAAAAAATGTCAAAATTGGTCTTTTGTTGGAAAAAAATAAAATGCAGAGGTGATCAAAAACCAAAGCGCAGTTGTCAGCTTAAAGTGGAGGTTCACCTAAAAATAAACTTTTAGCATTGCATTTATGAGATTAATGACAATTAGAATCGGCTGGTTTTTTTTTAAAAATACGTCCGTACATACCGCATACCGTTTCCTATATGTGTTCTCACCGCCGCTTCCGGGTATGATGGTCGGGGCTGGGCGTTCCTAATTGATTGACAGGCATCCAACCGACGCATACAGCGCGTCACGAGATGCCGAAAGAAGCCGAACGTCGGTTCGCAGGCGCCGTATAGAGCCGCGTCGACGTTCGGCTTCTTTCGGCATCTCGTGACGCGCTGAATGCGTCGGTTGGATGCCTGTCAATCAATTAGGAACGCCCAGCCCCGACCATCATACCCGGAAGTGGCGGTGAGAACACATATAGGAAACGGTATGCGGTATGTACGGACGTATTTTTTTTTTAAAAAACAGCCGATTCTAATTGTCATTAATCTCATAAATGCAATGCTAAAAGTTTATTTTTTAGGTGAACCTCCACTTTAAAGCGGGGGTTCACCCTAAGAATTTTTTTTTTTTTCCTAGCATGCCATCAAGCATACTAGCTCGAGCTACAGTATGCCTTTATTTTATTTTTTGGCCCCGTACTCGCAGTTTAATGCCGTAGTGAAGTTTCAGACTCCCTCTGGGAGTAGGCGTTCCTATCAAGAGGGGAAGATGATTGACGGCCAGCTATGGCGCGTCACGCTTCTCCGGAAATAGCCGAAATAGCACTTGGCTCTTCACGGCGCCTGCGCTTAGTCTGTGCGCAGGCGCCGTGAAGAGCCGAGTCCTACTCCGGCTATTTTCGGGAATCGTGACGCGCCATAGCCGGCCGTCAATCATCCTCCCTCTCCATAGGAACGCCCATTCCCCGCGGGGAGTCTGAAACTTCACTATGGGATTAAACTGCGAGTACGGCGCCAAAAAAATAAATAGCGGCATACTGTAGCTCACGCTAGTATGCTGGATTTTATGGTAGAATGTTGTTATTTAGGGCGAACCACCGCTTTAAGAGATATTGTGTCCCATCATTGATGTCAATAGGAGTAATGGTTGCCCTATAATCGGTGTTGTCAGGAGAAATTGTGTCCCGTCATTGGTGTCATTGAGAGAAATTGTGCCCCATTATCGGTGTCATTGGATGAATTGTGCCTACAAACTATTGGATATATTTATGGAATTTTTTTTTCTAGTAATGGCGGAGATCAGCGACTTATAGCGGGGCTGATATATTGCGACTGACAATCTGACACTTTGTGGGAACCAGTGACGCAGTAAACAAGTGACAATTTTCGTGTCAGTGAGAGGAGTAATGACCCATCGTTGGTGTAATTGTGCACCTTTGTTGGTGTTATTTGAAGAAAATTGTGCCTCTTTGTTGGTGTCATTAGGAGGAACTGTGCCCAATTGTTGGTGTCATTGGGAGGAATTGTGCCCCATTGTTGGTGTCATTAGGAGGAACTGTGCCCCCATTGTTGGTGTCATTAGGAGGAATTGTGCCCCATTGTTGGTGTCATTGGGAGGAATTGTGCCCCATTGTTGGTGTCATTAGGAGGAAATGTGCCCCATTGTTGGTGTCATTAGGAGGAACTGTGCCCAATTGTTGGTGTCATTGGGAGAAATTGTGCCCCATTGTTGGTGTCAGAAGATGAAATATTGCCCCAAGGGCCAGATAAAAGCAAGTAAAGGGCCAGATAGCCCCCGGGCCACCGTTTGGAGACCCCTGATCTAGGGCAATTAAAGGCTTAACTGTGTTGCCTAACAAGTGTTTTATGTGTACTGTATGTATGTGCTGCTTTTATTAGGGGAAGAGATGGAACACAGAATCCATTACTACCCCACTTCAGCGAAAGAGAGCTCTACCTCATTTACATAGACAGAGCTCCATTCTGAGTCTCTGCCCGATGATCAGAGGGTGCCAGTGGACATCAAATGCCCACCACCCACAGATTGCTTTCTGCTGTGAAGAATCTCAGCAGAAGCGGAACGTGCCCCCTGCAGGCCAGAAGTGCAGATCACGTGTATAAATATGTCAGTAAAACAGCTGTAGAGCGGTCAGCAAGTGGTTTAATAGCAGCCTGTTTTAAACCTTGGTTCACAGTAGAGCTTCTGCAACATGATGCGTTTAGTGGTGCGGTTTTTGTAGTGAGACTGTGTATTTTTCAAGAGCCCGCATCTCTCCCTGTTGTACCTCTGGGCCGGCTGGCAAGTTGCAGCATCTCTTACTATAGAGGGGGGGGGGGGCAGCGGGAGTACAGTGGGGAGCATCAAAATACATATTTGCCTGTGCAGACAAAAATTCTTGCACCAGCCCTGGTCACACATACCGCACTGAGCTTTCTGAAATGCCTGGCGGCGCTGTAACAAAGTCCCGCCTCCTAGACTGGGCTCCTGTAATATACGGCACACTGATCCAATGCCGTAAATTTGAATCAGTGTGACATGTATCATAGGAGCCTGCAATTTTGAATCCAAGCTCCGTGACAGCAAGAGATCGCTGCTCTGTGTGATCCATAAGGACACTGATAAGGCTGCAATTGGTGGGCACTGATAAGGCTGCAATTGGTGGGCACTGATAAGGCTGCAATTGGTGGGCACTGATAAGGCTGCAATTGGTGGGCACTGATAAGGCTGCAATTGGTGGGCACTGATAAGGCTGCAATTGGTGGGCACTGATAAGGCTGCAATTGGTGGGCACTGATAAGGCTGCAATTGGTGGGCACTGATAAGGCTGCAATTGGTGGGCACTGATAAGGCTGCAATTGGTGGGCACTGATAAGGCTGCAATTGGTGGGCACTAGTAGGCTGCATTCTATGGGCACTGGTAATTACCATTACCAATGCAATTATGTAATAAGCATATTATTTGTATTCATTTTTTTATTGTATTTTACTCCTTTGTTATTTGTCTTATGTTAACCACTTCTGGACCAGAAGATTTCGCTACTTAATGACAGGCCCTATTTTGTGATTTGGCACTGCGTTAATTTAATGGACAATTGCGCGGTCATGCGACGCTGTACCCAAACGAAATTGGCGTCCTTTTTTCCCACAAATAGAGCTTTCTTTTGGCGGTATTTTATCACCTTTGCAATTTTTATTTTTTGTGCTATCAACAAAAATAGACCGACAATTTTGAAAAAAAAACAAACAATATTTTTCACTTTCTGAAACAGATCATTTGTTTGTAGCCATACTTAAATGGCCTATCTTTTACATGCATATGTATTTTTTATTGTATTGTGTTGCAGCATTATGGGTCCTAAAAAATTGTCAGGTGCTCAGAATAGAAAACGGAGGGCCCTTATGAATTTGGAGGACCAGAAGAGTGCTGGAGCAATAAAAAAATATTTTGGAACACCAGCAACTAGTGGTTTACAAACCACAGAAGAAAAAGGTGAAGAAAGCTGCAGTGGCCAAAGTGATGACCATGTGCATGTTCAGCTCAGTGAGCCTTCACCATTAAAAACATCCTTGGAAGAAGAGGATGCTAATACATCTTCTAGCCCTATGGTTTTTGATTAAATCACTGAAAAAGAAAAGATCGGGAAAGCTGCAGTAGCCAAAGTGATGTACATCTTCAGCTTAGTGATCCTTCAACATCAAGGACATCTTTGGAAGAAGAGGATGCTAATACACCTTCTGGCCAAGTGTCTTCTTTCTTTTCCAATGTTTTTATTGAATTTCAAAGTAAAAATACAATAGAAAGACAGGTATGATCTGTCCATGCTGTATAATTCAAGTTACAGGTACGAGTCAATGAGGATACAACAGTATAACCAGCGTATGAAAGTTACCCAAATTTATACCACAAAACTGTCAACAGACATAAAGAAAGGGGTTAAATCAGAACCACTACCGGGCCTCCCAGCGGGGAGCCCAACTGATCTCAAGGACCCGTTACTCAGTAAAATAAGAGAAATATATATTGGCAATAAAATAATAATAAGAAAAATAAAAAGAATAGAAGAGCACCAAAGGGAAAAGACTAGAAGAGATAGGAGAAGGAAGGAAGAAAGAAGGAAAAGATGGGGGAAGCACTCCAATCTCAAGGGGTCATTCTCCAATAGTAATCTACATCTCACGTAGTCGTGAGATAGTCAATCCAAGGGTCCCAAATTCTGTGAAACACAGCAACCTTGTCCGCCAGGATGGCAGATAACCTCTCATTCACCATTATCCAAGATAATTTAGCCTTCAGCAGATAGAACGGAACAGTGGGGGACCTCCAGGACCTTGCTATTGAAATCCTAGCCGCTGTAAATATGTAAGCTTATAGATTTTTTGTGCATTTCGATGTTCCCTTGATCGGACGTCCCAACAGTGCATCCAGAGGTGACTTACGGAGATTGACCTGAGTCAATGAGTATATAAAGTTGTACGTACGGATCCAAAACCGTCTCACCAAAACGTGGTACATAGTACCATCCGCAGCACAACCCCTGAAGCACCGCGGGGACGCCCCAGGGTCAAAGGTTGCCACTCGCACAGGGACCATGTACCACCTCAGCAATACTTTGTAGTTTGCTTCTATCAAAGAGGTGTTGATATAAGTCTTAGAGGCACTTTGCGACAATGTACCCCACTCAGCAAGGTCCAATGACACACCCGTATCCTGTTCCCATTTCAACATATAGTCCAACTTTCGGGAGCTGGAGGATAGAAGACCGTAAATCAGGGATATATGTCCCGCATGTTTGTCAAAGGTCGTACAGAAGTGCTCCATGGGAGTACTAGTAGTAACGTCAGAAGCACGATTCAGTGATGACAAAAAATGGGCAATTTGCGTATAGCGGAAAAACTCAGTATTTGGGAGTTTATATTTCTCCTGCAGGGCCGATCTTGAGAGAGCTCCTTTATGGTCACAGAAGTCCGCTATCCTTAATAGACCCTTATTGGTCCACCAGGTAAAGTCCTGGGGGTGGAAACCCGGGTTAAACAGAGGATTACGAAACAGTGGCGCCAGAGGCATATGTGGAGACTTAAATTTATGTTTAGCCGTTAAGCGATCCCATTGGCTGAGAGAGAACGACAGAGACGGACACATTATGGGCGGTCTGTCCTTCCCCTTAAGCCACATTAAGTGGGAGATCTCTCTGTCCGAACATACGGAGGATTCCAATTTCATCCAGAGCGGCCTGGGTCGAGCTGTATGGAAGCGGGTCAGATGGGCCAATTGAGCTGCATGAAAGTACCTGAGAAGATCAGGCACACCCAAACCCCCTCCCAATTTAGGAGTGTACAATGTCCGTCTGTTCACCCTGTGCCTTCTGTGATCCCATATAAAATCTAGCAATTTAGCCTGGAATCTTTTGAGATCCGCACCCACTATTGCAATCGGAAGGGTCCTGAATAGGTACAACACCTTGGGAAGAATAGTCATTTTAATGGAATACAGCCTACCGAACCACGACGGGGGACTCCCAGACCATCTTTGGAGATCATCCAGCAGTCTACGAAACAGGGGGGGGTAATTCCTCTTATAAAGAGTGGAGAGGGTCGGGGTCAGGAAGATGCCCAGGTAAGGCAGGGCATCCTCCTGCCAGCTGAAAGAGAATGACTGTTGAAGGGCTCGAACTATGTGAGGTGGTAGGGAAACATTGAGGGCCTGGGATTTAGACTGATTCACAGATAGTCCCGTAAATGTTGCGAATTTTCCTAAGACGAGATTCAAATGAGGTAAAGAGGTAACTGGGGAAGAAAGGAGCAATAGGATGTCATCCGCAAACATCGCACATTTATGCTCTCGGCCCCCACAGCCGACCCCCAGGATGTCCGGATGTGTTCTAATCTTTTTTTTTTATCAATTAAGTTTTTATTGGAAAAATTTTCAGTTTACAAACATATAAACAAATGCGTCAAAAAGACATGAGACCCCGGACTACAGTGAGAACAGGGACGCAATAAAGGCAAATATCACAATCATAGGAGCACATTTCCATTACAGTACAAACAGGAACTGTTACATCTGAGAAACATATTATGCATATTGGGAAAGTGCTACCACTCACAGCAGTCAGCCCCGCATACTCCCTCCCCTCGAGGTCAGAAAAGGGACCAATGTCAGACGACCACCCGTGGGAGGGGGAGAGGAAGGACCAAGTACCGGAATGGAATGTAGTCGAGAAAGGTGAGTATGATTATATCAATAGTAAACATAAGCATAAAATAAAATAAATAAAATAAAATGAACTGAGACGAAATGAAATGGGGGGAGGACAAGAACAGGGGTGAGATGGATCACAAGGTCTGGTTACGATAAGGAAAAGTAGTCGTACCAGGACGTGACAAGAGCCACCGCTCGCTTTACATTATCATCAAGAAGGCCGTGTACCAGAGGTAAGTTCACTCACCAAACACTTCTCTCCAGATCTGCCATTTTCTGTCAAAGCTTCTCCTCTGGCCCATTCTAGAGGCTATTTGAGATTCGTATATATAGTTGTTACGAGTGAAGTTGATGACCTCTGAGAGATTTGGGACTGTGGAGGACTTCCAGTTCCGGGTAATCAACGATCTCGCAGCTAGTAACAGGTGTGTCACTACAGTACGGAACTGAGGGGGGAAGGAATCAATGTTCAGTCCAAGTAGGGCCAGCGCAGGCCCTGGTCGGGTGAGAATCCCGGTAATAGATGATATGCATTTAAACAGACTCCTCCAGAAGCTTGTTAAATGTTTACATTTCCAAAAGACATGCATAATATTACCCACCTCTCCACAATCTCTCCAGCACAGGGGGGAGTTGTCTTGGGAGAACTTAGACATTCTGTATGGCGTAAGGTACCACCTTAGGGCAATTTTTTGGGCAAGTTCCTAGTGGTTAGTGCATTTGGATGCTTTATACACCGAATTGAGGGCCACTTGCCATTGAAGGTCTGTGAAGACAGTGCCCAAGTCTTCCTCCCATTTCAGGAATGGGGGGGACTTGACAAAGGAGCGCCTGTGCTGGAGAAGACCGTAGAAGAGGGGAATCCCCTTGGTGGAGGGGGATGTGGATACGTAGAACCTCCATATCTGATCTGGGAGGAGTATTCTGTGTTCACTGAGAGAGCTAAGGAAATGTGATACTTGGCGAAACCTGTACAGATCTGATTGGGTAAGGTGGTATGTTGCCTGAAGGGACTGAAATGTGGAAATGCGGTTAGCACTGAAGAGGTGAGATATCTGCGTGATACCCTTGTCTTTCCAACTTCTAAGACTAACATTGGGGATTGCGCTTTCTAAGACGTCAATAGGGACCGGAACCTCCACCAATGCGTCGCGGGGATCGGTCCTGTTCCCAAGGTCCCTCCAGGCCTCCAGTGAGGCCCGAAGAGACAAGGGCAACCTATGTAGAGAAAAAGGTTTCCACCTGTCCAGATACAGCAAGGAGACCAAGTCCTTGGTGGGACTCAAGGATATCTCAATACTGCACCAGGGGGTCGCCTGGGGGTTTGTGAACCACACCTTGAGCTGGTTTAGAAGGGAGGCACGGTAGTAGTCTCTTATGTCCATTAGGCCCATACCCCCGACTGACCTGTGTCTGGTTAAGAGTGTCTTAGAGCATCTGGGCTTATGTGAACCCCAGACATGGGACCTAAGGATAGAGTTTAATGAACGGAGATGGTGGGCTTTTAAGGGAATAGGGAGTGTGCGAAAAATGTACAGGATCTGGGGAAGTAGCAACATCTTAAAGGAGGCAAGGCGCCCAACCCAGGAGAGTTCTATTTTGGAAAGGCGCATCGACTCCCTATTGAGTTTCGCTATTAGCGCTGGGTAGTTAGCATCTGCCAGTCCGTAAGGGTCTGCTGTGATCCGAAGACCTAGGTATGATATGCTCTTCTTGGCCCACGAGTAGGGGAAGGTTTTTTCCAGATACGCTTGGGTGGGGGTTGGTAGGTGCATAGGTAAGATAGTTGATTTGGAGGCGTTCACCTTATAGTAAGAAATATTGCTGAAGGAGTGCAAAACCTCCTGAACATGGGGGAGTGATGATGACGGAGATGTTATGGACAGGATGATATCATCAGCAAACAAATTAATTTTATGGGATATACCTTGGATAGAGAACCCAGTGATATGGGGATGGGCCCTAATCTTTTCTGCTAAAGGTTCGATTAGGAGGTTAAAAATGGAGGGAGAAAGAGGGCATCCCTGTCGCGTCCCGTTGGATATGTGGAAGGGTCTTGAGAGGCAATTGGATGTGAAAACCTGGGCTGAAGGGTGTGAGTAGAGGGCCAGAATAGCAGACATAATGGGGCCTTGGAACCCGAATTTAGTTAGGGTATGGGACATATAGTTCCAATGGACCCTGTCGAACGCCTTCTCCGCGTCCAGAGAGAGGAGCAGAGAAGGCGTCCGAGAGGTCCAAGCACACTGTACAACCCCTATGATCCTGCGGGTGGCATCTGAAGCCTGTCTTCCCGCAGTGAAGCCAGACTGGTCAGGATTAACTAGGGAAGGAATGACAGTCAGAAGTCTCTGGGCTAGAATCTTGGCATATAGCTTAACGTCTGTGTTCAATAATGAAATGGGGTGGAAGTTTGAGGGAACATCGGGAGGCTTACCAGGTTTGGGGATTGTGACAATATAAGCGGAAAGCATCTCAGGAGGGAGACTAGCAGAAACCATGGCTTGTGAAAAGACTGAACACAGTGAGGGTGCAAGGATCTCACCAAACGTTCTATAGTAGTCATTAGGTAGGCCATCAGGGCCAGGGGATTTACCTAGGGGCATCTTGGATATGATTTTCTGGATCTCTGCAGATGTGATGGGAGCATTAAGTGCATTGAGTTGTGTAGGTGACAGGGCAGGGAGGGATATGTCAGCTAGAAAGTTCTGTATGTCTTGATCTGAGGGTTGTGGGGTGGAGCTATCCTCTTTAATGTTATACAGGGCGGAGTAGTAGTCTGCGAAGGAGTTGGCAATATCTCTCGGGTCATACAGTTTGCTATTGTTAAGTGGGCTGCGGATGAAAGGAATTTTCGTACGAGTTCTCTGGTCCTTCAGGCGACGTGCCAAAAACGTGCCAGCCTTATTCCCAGAGGAGTAGCACGTTAGTTTCAGGGCGTTAACAAATTTGTTATGTGATTCTAGGAGTGATCGCCGAAGGTCGCACCTAAGGCCGACCAGTTTGTTTGACAGGGCTAGAGTTGGCGAGGCCTTATTTTGCACCTCCAAAGATCTGATTTCCTTCAAAAGAAGGTCTATCTTCAGATTTCTCTGGCGTTTTAGTCTAGCGCTAATTTGGAGGAGAATCCCTCTGATGAAGGCCTTGTGGGCGCACCACAAGACTGACGGGTCAGATACTGACCCCTCATTCACCTCAAAGAATTCTTTCAGTTGCTTGGTAATAACATTCACCTGGGCCTGAGTTTGGAATACCCCTGCGTTTGCTCTCCAGATGTAAGCAGGACTAGGGGTCATCCCCTCCACCAGCGAAATGGAGACAGGGGCGTGGTCAGACCACGAGATATCGTGGATGGCGGAGGAGGTGACCGCCATGAGAAGAGTCTTGTCGACAAGGACCATGTCAATACGGGAGTAGGTATTGTGTCTGGTCGAGTGGAAGGAATAGTCCCGTTCACTAGAGTGCTGACACCTCCAAACATCGTAGTAGTCTTCTCTGAGAAGAGCAGGGTGTAGGGAGGGGAGAGGGCGTTTGGATTTAGATGTAGTGTCAACACTGTAGTCAACCGTCATATTATAGTCACCACATACAATAACATTACCTTTTTTAACATCACTTATTTTCTTAAAGACTTTGTTGACAAACCTGACCTGATTGGCATTGGGGGCGTAAAGGTTAGCAATAGTGTACATGTGGTTGTTAAACTCCCCCACAAGAATCACAAACCGGCCCGCTGGGTCGGAGACCACCTCTTCTAGTTTAAACAAAACAGAGTCTCTTATGGCCGTGACGACTCCTCTATGCTTCTTATTGGGGGCTGAGGCGCAAAACACATGGGGAAAGTTTTTGTGTTTGAGGCAAGGGGGGTTAGAGGATAAAAAGTGGGATTCCTGTATGCACAAGATGTCCGCCTGTAATTTCTGAGCCTCTTTCCACAGAGCAGTTCTTTTAGCAGGGTGGTTCAGCCCATGCACATTAAAGGATATTACGTTAAGAACCATAGCAACGTGGGGTGAAGATGTAACAGTACCTCAGGTTGAAGAAGCTGGTGTAGCAGGGATGAAAGCCAAGGTGTTGTTTTCGGAGGCGAGGATCCCGACAAGTCCTGGTCCATGGGGTGAAGTCCATCTCTAGGTAGGGGGTGGGGAAGAGCAAAAAAGAAAAAAGAAAAGAGAAACAAAACAATGCCACATGGGTTAGTGGTCTTTAAACAGCAAAGAAGTTCGATCAGAACCAAGTCGAACGGTAAAAAGGGAGATTCTTTTGAGAATCTGAGAGCAGGGGGTCTGCTCATTTAACACGGGGGGGAAAATAACAAAGTTAGTAGGGAAGCATGTAGTATCAAACCGTTGAAGTAACCGAGGCACTTAAGAGAGACGTTTCTTGTTCTTCTTCTTGTGGGACACCTTGTGCCATGAGTCCTGGGTAGAAACCTTTGAGGCAGAGGGCTGGTCTCCATCAATCTGCGCCAGCACAATATCCCAAGAGCGTAGGAGGGCCAAGGCCTTTGTGAGGTTGTTTACCACAGATGAGTGGTTGTCTCTCGTGACGGTGAGTTTGGCCGGATAGCTACATCTGTAGACGATGTCATGGTTGCGTAGAGCTTTTGTGACCGGAAGAAGAGCCCTGCGTCTTTGCATTGTGTATTGTGAGAGGTCGGCGAACAATTGGACAGAATCATATTGGGGAAGCGGGTTTTTGTTCTTCCTGAAGGACATCATGAAGCGCTCCTTTATTTGGAAAAAATGTACCCGCATTAAGACGTCTCTGGGTATGTTCTCGGGGAGGTAGGACGGCTTAGGCAAGCGGTGTATTCTGTCAATAGCCAGATCAGCGTCTGACAGGTCGGGGACCAGCAACTTCATAAGGTCCTGTGCATATTGTTGCAGTTGGTGGGGGAGGACAGATTCAGGGACACCACGGATCTTAACATTGTTCCTCCTGGATCTGTCCTCCAGGTCCGAGACCTTTGTTTTGAGCCAAGCCAGTTCATCCTCCTGGTCGTTATGGGCATCCACCAGTGAGTTGAAAGATGAGGCAAATTCCCCCATCTTCTGTTCCACATGGTCCACTCTGCCCCCCAACTCCTGCACATCAGCTTTAAAACCCCTCATGCATTCCATCATGTCCGCATGGAGGGAGCTGCGGAGGGACACCAGCATGTCTTTCAACATGGTGTCTGAGAGCGGCTTGTCAGCAGTGGGGAAAGAGTTAATGGGTGCCGCCAGCTCCCTGGTGTCATTCAATGAGTCCTGCAGTATGTCCACTCTCCCACCGGAGCTTTCAGGGGAAAGCCGCGGCTTGGATTTCGCTGGGCTGCGCACCAGGGGTGAGGAGATCTCGGGGGACCTATGTGCCTCACCTGGAAGTAGGTTGGGACTCGTTGGGGCCGAACCGGAGCCGCTGGAGGAGGACGGCGAGGCGCCGCCGGCGCCATCTTGGACTAGGCCGCGGGACGCCGGGGAGAAGAAGTGGGACAGCTTCTGTACCTGCGGAGCCGTTTTCCTCTTGCGAGCCATCTCGGGATGCTGGGCGATCTGGTGGAGCGATCTGGAGGGGATAGAGCTGTAGACGGAGCCTCGGTAAGTTGATTTCCCTACGATTGGCGCGGAGCTCTCTGCCTACACGTCCATGCAGAAAGCCCGGTAGCCACGCCCCCTCCGGATGTGTTCTAATCTTAATAGCGAGAGGTTCTAAGGCCATAATGAACAACAGGGGGAATAATGGGCAGCCCTGACGGGTACCTCTACCTATATGTATATCCGGGGATCGATAGCCTTTAAACAAAAGATTTGCAGTAGGGGCTGTGTAAACCGAGCGAAGCGTCGTCAAAAAATTTGACCCAAACCCATACCGCCCAAGTATGAAAAAAAGGTAATCCCAAGACAGGGAATCAAAGGCCTTACACAAGTCCAATGACAATAGCAAGGCACCCCGCTTCCCTCCTCCATCCCAACCAGAATTCAGGGCCGATATTACGTCTATAACGCGTCTAGTCTGATCCGAGGCCTGCCTATGAGGCACAAAGCCCACCTGATCTGGATGGATGTATTTAGGTAAAAACAAATTCATACGCGTAGCTAGTACCTTTGTTAGCAATTTAAGATCGATGTTTATCAGCGATATAGGGCGATAGTTTGCACAATCGCCGAGATCCTTATTAGGTTTGGGAATGACGTGTATAAAGGCCCTATTTTCGTGTGGCGGAAGGGGAGAACCCTTTCTCAGGTCATTAAAAAAGGCACAAATATGTGGGATCAATATCTCGGCATACTTACGATAATAATGACCTGTGAAGCCATCAGGGCCCGGCGATTTCGATGGATTTAGGGATTTAATAGCAGCTGCAATTTCACCCGGCGTAAACTCCGCCTCCATTATCTCCACATGGTCTGTGGACAACATGGGGAGGGGCAAGTCTCGCAGAAAGTCCTCCGCCTCAACCGCATCGAAGGCCCTCGGGGGTGTGTATAATTTAGAGTAGAACGCGGAGAATTCTCGGAGTATGGACTGGGGATTTTGAGTAGTCAATCCAGATCTCAACCGCAGTTTAGGGAGACCAGGACTAAATGGCCGAGGAGTTAATTTTCTTGCTAATAGCGTATTTGGTTTATCGCCTAAGGTGTAATATAGGTGGCGGGCCCATCGGACGGATTTTTCAGCCTTAGTGGTTAGGCTCAAGTTCAGGGCCGTCCGGGCCTCATCGATCTGGTTTCTAAAGTCAATATGTGGGTTAGCTGTTTGGTCGTGCATAAGCCGATTTAGCTCATCCTCCTGATGCCGGATAGTTTGCTCCCGTTCCCGCTTCACTCTAGAGGCCAATTGCAGCAATACCCCCCGAATGGTGACCTTATGAGCAGCCCAGAGTGTTCCCGGAGAAACCCCCGGGGAAAAATTTTCCTGAAAGTAAAGTTGAATAGCCCTCTCCACCTCCTTTTCGAGGACAGGGTCATTCAACAGGGACTCATTTAATCGCCACGGCGACGGGTCTGACTTAGACCAAAGGTCTGTCAACACTATTTGAACCGACGAGTGATCTGACCACACCATAGGAGATATTTTAGCCGACGAGACATACGGAAGCAAAGGAGAGAGCGTAAACAGGTGGTCTATACGCGAGTACGTTTTGTGGACATGGGAATAATACGTAAAATCCCTAGCAGTAGGATGGAAGTCCCTCCAAACGTCTATCAGGTCATAGCTGTGAAGGAGACGTGCCATAGCGCTGCTCCGCCTAGGGACATGTTTCAGAACAGCTCTCCCAGGGTTAGATTTGTCGAGAATCCGATCTAATGAGGTATTGCTATCTCCCCCAAACACCACATGACCCGCCACATGAGGCATTATTACGTCCAACATGGAGCGAAAGAAGGGCAATTGGCCTACATTAGGGGCGTAATATGAGAGAAAGGTCATTCTAGAGCATAAACAATAACTGCAGAATATTTTGTAACACACCGTAAACCAGTGTGTCCCTGGGAGCAATCAACTCCCAGCACTCAACGTAAAGTCGCCTCCACCAGCTAGGAGGAGGCAAGTTCACTCTAAGTGGCACGCGTTTCCACCTTAGCCCAATTCAGTCGCAAAATGAGAAGAGCGGGCTGAATCGGTCAATAGAGCTCCATAAGGAGAGCAAGGGGGGACCCAGGCCCAAAGGTCATATCTAGGTCTGCCACCTTACCGGAAAGCTAAAAGATTGGTACAAACTAAGAACCAAAAACATAAAATATATATAAGAAACATAAAGATTAAGGCACAGAACGTAATCTCAGGATGGTCTCAACCACTTTCCAACCGAACCACGGCCGCAGTTCAGAGAGGGCCAAACCACCACAACCTGTAAGAAAAGGTGAACAAATTCACAGGCATTCAAGTGTTTAAGGTGGGCTTCTTGCTCTTGTTAGGGTGGCCTTGCTGGGACCAGAGGGGGGACACTGGCCTATTCCTCATCTCAGAGGCGCTGGAGGGGACCCTCGGGTCCGTCGAGATTAGTCCCAATCCCCGGAGCAGCTCCTCACCAGACTGGAAGGTAGAAAAGGAATGGGGTTTCCCCTTGTATGAGAAGGAGAGTCTAAACGGAAACGACCATCGATATTTAATGCGGTGATCAATTAGATGGCCCAAAAGAGGCTTCAACGCCCTCCTCTTCTGAATCGTCGATTGGGAGATGTCGGCAAATATCTGAACCGAATGTTCCAAGACGGGCACGTTTCCCTGCGACCTAGCCGCCATCATCACCTTCTCCTTAATTCTGTAGTAATGTGGCTTGACAATAACATCTCGCGGCAAACCGTCAGGCCTGGGAGCCGTTAAGGCACGATGGACCCTATCTAACTCCAACTGATGAGGGGAAATGTCCGGTATCAGCTGCGTCATCAAAGCATGGACAGCCTCCTCCAGGTCAAGGACCGTCTCCGGGAGACCGCGCACGCGGAAATTGTAGCGCCTGGACCTATTTTCTAGATCTTCGATCTTTGCGTTGGCCTGGTCCAGTTGGTCCTGCAGGGAAGTAATCATCCTGGAATTTTGATTCACACGCTTAACTGTGCCATCCATTTTAGTCTCAATACTGTCCAGTCGCTCTCCAATGTTTTGAAAATCAGCCTTCATTCCGGAGGTGATCATTGTACAAGCCTTCGTCAATTCTTGCTGTAAAAGGGCAGAAAACCTAGCCAGCAATACCGTATCTCCAGAGTAATGGGCAGCAGCAGTCACTGGGGCCTGCGAAAGCGCAGAGCTAGTCTGGCTGTAGGTCAGTTCAACAAGTTCCGCCATTTGTCTATCAGTGGAGGAGACAGGGGAGGCAGAGAATAGCAGTGCTCTGTCAGGGGAGCTGGCAGATGGAGAGTGCTGTGAGCAGCCATTTTGTGGGGAGGGGAGCGGGTCTGGAGACTGTGAGGAGAAGGGATCTCTGTGTACCTCAGCCTGGATAGAGACAGAGCCAGGACCCCACGCTGCGGCTGTCGCCGCAGAGCGCGCACTGCCCCCCCTCCCAGTACCTGAGTCTCTCATCGCCATCTGAGTCATGGAGGGCTGCAGGGGTGGGAAGTCATTCACCACCTCCATCGGCGGCTGTGCCATCCACGGGGATCCCGGATTCAGCTGGGGACTCTCCCGCTCCTCAACCCCTCTGCTCTGTTCCTTGGCGGTCCGGGAAGATGAAGGCTGGACCTGGAAGCCGCCGCGCGTGTCGAATCCCCCTTCCCCAGTACCATTTTGCCTGACGGGGACAACTTCTGGGCCTGTGAAGACCTGGTCTGCCGGGCGCTCTGTGAGGGCTTACGCTGGTGGTACTTGTTCCCAGCTGTCCTCCGCTGCATTCTCCGTGGGGTAATGCGGTAGAAAAGACGATCCGCTCGCTCTAAATGCTTATTAAAACTTGTTAGGGCCGGAGGTGTGCGGAGCTCCTCAGAACATGTCTGATGTCGGCGCCGCGCGCATGCGCACGCCAAGTGTCTTCTGATGAAACAAACACATGTGAAAAATCAAGCTTCACAGATCCTGCTTTGTGGCCAAAATTGATTTCTAAGAATATTGATAGCATTTTAGAGGTTTGTCCTGTACAGGTGCAAGATGTTGATTTTAACCACTTCCAGACCTTAGGTGTTTTTCAGATTTGGTGTTTGCAAGACTAAAACATTTTTTTCTGCTAGAAAAATACTTAAAACCCCCAAACATTATATGTTTTTTTTCTAACACCCTAGAGAATAAAATAGTGGTCATTGCAATACTTTTTGTCACACCATATTTGCGCAGCGGTCTTACAAGCGCACTTTTTTTGGAAAAAATTCCCTTTTTTTAATTAAAAAATAAGACAACAATAAATTTGGCCCAATTTTTTTATATATTGTGAAAGATAATGTTACGCCGAGTAAAATGATACCCAACATGTCACGCTTAAAAATTGCGCCCGCTCGTGGCATGGCGTCAAACTTTTACCCTTAAAAATCTCGATAGGCGATGTTTAAAAAATTCTAGAGTTTGCTTTTTTTGAGCTACAGAGTAGTCCTAGGGCTAGAATTATTGCTCTCGCTCTAACGATCGTGGCGATACCTCACTTGTGTGATTTGAACACCGTTTTCATATGCGGGCGCTACTCGCGTATGCGTTCGCTTCTGCGCGCGAGCTCGTCGGGACGGGGCGCTTTAAAACATTTTTTTTGCGGTTTTCTTATTTATTTTTATTTATTTTATTACTTTTTACACTGAAAAAAAAAAAAATTGATCACTTTTATTCCTATTACAAGGAATGTAAACATCCCTTGTAATAGAAAAAAGCATGACAGGTCCTCTAATATATGAGATCTGGGGTCAAAAAGACATCACATCTCATATTTAGGCTTAAATGCAAAAAAAAAAAAAAAAAAATTGGAAATGTCATTTTTTCAAATGACAAAAAAAAAAAATTGTCTCTTTAAGACGCTGGGCGGGACTGACGTTTTGACGTCACTTCCGCCCAGCAGAGCTATGGGGACGGGCGAAGGAGATTTTTTCTTCAGTCTCGTCCCCGCTCAGCTGCCGAACGGTCCCGATCGCCTCCGCCGCTACCGACGGCTCCGGTAAGCGGCGGAGGGCGCGGGAGAGCGGCGGGAGGGGAGGGGCCCATCTTCCGCCACCGATAACGGCGATCTCGCGGCGAATCCGCCGCGGAGACCGCCGTTATCGTTTACCAGACCGCGCACACTAAAGATTGATACCTCGGTTGTGGCAGCAGCTGCTGCCGTTACCGAGATATCCATCTTTAAAAAATGGACGTACATCGTCGTGCGCAGGTCTGGAAGTGGTTAAAAAAGATGCCTATAATAGTCATTTTTCTTCAGCATTCTACAAAAGGAAATTAGACAGTGGTGAAAAGCAAAAACGACGATGGTTGGTTTACTCCTCATCTGCCAATAAAGTATTCTGTTTCTCTTGTAAATTATTCGATAAGAATCCCAAAACATCGCTTGCCCTTGGAGGATCAGATGACTGGGCACATATGTCAAGTATGTTGAAATCGCATGAAACCTCCAGTGGTCATTTTACAGCCCAGCAGATGTGGCATGAAACACAAATGAGACTGAAATCAAAACAAGCGATCGATCAAAACTATCAAAATCTCATGAGCCGTGAAAGGCAACACTGGAGATCTGTGATGGAGAGGCTGTTAAGCATTGTCCAGTTTTTAGCAGAGCGTAATCTGGCCTTCAGAGGATCTTCAGATCGACTTTTTACATCCAATAATGGAAATTTTTTAGGTCTCGTAGAACTATTAGGAAAATATGACAGTGTGATGGCAGAACACTTACACAGGGTGGTATAAAAAAAACTGCAGACCACTACTGCGGAAAAAAACATTCAAAATGAAATAATAAATCTTATGGCGAAACAGGTAATTGAGAACATTTTACAACGCTGCAGAAATGCTAAATATTTCTCCATTATTCTTGACTGCACTCCAGATATTAGCCATAAGGAGCAAATGTCTTTTACTATTCGATTTTTGGAAGACGTTTCTGGAAATTTTCAAGTAAAGGAACATTTCCTTGGGTTCAATAAAGTAGAGGACACAACTGGAAAAGGATTAAGTGATTTCCTCCTTGAATTTCTTTCAGGAAAAAATTTGGATATCGATAATTGTCGTGGACAGGGTTATGACAATGGAGCCAATATGGCAGGAAAATACAACGGAGTTCAATCCAAAATTCTAAACTTAAACCCAAGAGCAGTATTTGTACCATGTGGCTGTCATTGTCTCAATCTTGTAATTGGAGATGCAGTACGCTCATGCAAGGAATCAATGCAACTATTTGGTATCATTCAGCGCCTTTATGTTCTATTCTCAGGATCAGTAAAGAGATGGAAAATTTTGACTGACCATGTTTCTGGCCTCACTTTAAAACCTTTGTGCACCACACGGTGGGAATGCCGTATAAATTGTCTTAAACCACTAAGACATAATCTAGGCGAAATACAAGAAGCATTGATTGTTTTGTCTGAGGAAACCAACACTGAACCGAACATTTGTCATGAGGCTAACACACTAGCTCAGCAGATTGTGGAGTTCAAATTCATCATGTCATTGGCCCAGATTCAAGAAGCACTTGCGCCCGCGCAACCATAGGTTGCGCGGCGCAAGTGCTTACTTGCTCCGGTGTAACGAGTGCTCCTGATTCAGGAACCTCGTTACACCGACTGCAGCCTAGGATGTGACAGACATAAGCCTCCTTATGCCTTCACATCCCAGGCTGCATTCTTGCGTTGGCCGCTAGGGGGCGCGGCCTTTGTGATCGGCGCATAGTATGCAAATTGCATACTACCACCGATTCACAAAAGTTGTGCGGGCCCTTCTCACGCAAGGTACGGAGTTTCCATACGGCGCCTTTAGCATAAGGTTGCTCCTGCTATAGCAGGCGCAGCCAATGCTAAAGTATAGCTGCGCCTCCCGCTCGCGACGTTCAAATTTAACGTAGTTTACGTAAGTGAACCGTGAATGGCGCTGGACGCCATTCACGTTCACTTACAAGCAAATGACGTCCTTGCGACGTCATTTGCCGCAATGCACGTCGGGAAAGTTTCCCGACGGAGCATGCGCTGTTCGCTCGGCGCGGGAGTGCGCCTAATTTAAATGATTCCCGCCCCCGGCGGGATCATTTACATTAGGCAGCCTTGCGCCCGGCTGCTTAGCATATTGCCCGCGCAATTTACGGAGCAACTGCTCCGTGAATCGCGGGCAAAGCGCAATATTTGCGTGGGCGCAGAGAAAAAAATTTGCTCTTTGCCCATGCAAATATTGCGCGATTCTACTTGAATCTGGGCCATTGTGTTTTTGGTATGAGATATTGTACCAAGTTAATATTGTGAGCAAAGCTATGCAGAATGAGACTGCTGATATAATTTTAGTCTCAGACCTAATCCAAAAATGTCACAATTTTTTAATAAATTTCAGAGAGTCTGGATTTGAAAGGTCCTTTCAAATTGCAAAGGAACTAGCAGAAAAAGTGAATGTGGAGCCTGTTTTTGAAAAGTCTTCTCGTATTCGCAGAAAAAAAGGCTTTGTTTGAATATGAAAGCCAAGATGAACCTTTAACAGATCCCACGGAGAAATTTAAGATTGATTTTTTTTATGTTTTGGTTGATACTGCTACTAAATCTTTGGAGGAGCGTTTTACTCAGATGGAACGACACAACAAAGTATGGAGATTTCTATACAACTTCCAGCAAGAGAAAACTTAAGGGACTGTTGCCTGCAGTTACAGAAGGCATTAAGCCTCGTACACACGGCCGAGGAACTCGACGTGCCAAACACATCGAGTTCCTCGGCCAGTTCAGCACTGAAGCCGCCGAGGAGCTCGGCGGGACGAGAGCTCCCATAGAACAACGAGGAAATAGAGAACATGTTCTCTATTTCCTCGTCGAGCTCCTCGTCGGCTTCCTCGGCCGAAAGTGTACACACGACCAGTTTCCTCGGCAGAATTCAGCCAGAAACTCGGTCGGAAGCTGAATTCTGCCGAGGAAACTGGTCGTGTGTACGGGGCCTTAGAGAAGAGCAGCCAATCGGACATTAATGGTCTAGATCTTTCAGAAAAGCTTTGGCATATTCAAAGCCTACTACCTCAAGATGTCACAGCACCCCGCCATACACTCAATTTCATAGTGAGAAATGGCCCGACTGACACATTTCCAAACATGTGGATAGCATTTCGGATTCTCTTAACAATTCCGGTTTCTGTGGCATCAGGAGAACGCAGCTTTTCCAAGTTAAAACTCATTAAAACTTATCTGAGATCATCAATGACTGATGACAGACTAACCTCTTTATCAGTCTTATCAATTGAAAGTGATGTATTGAAGACATTGGACATGAACAACGTGATTGATGAGTTTGCAAAGGGAAAAGCACGTAAAGTTGCATTTTGAACACACATTTACCCCTTTACACTAGAGCGTTGTTCGAGCGCTATTGAGGCGTTATTCGAGCGCTATTGAGGCGTTATTTGAGCGATATTGAGGCGTTATTCGAGCGCTATTGAGACGTTATTTGAGCGTTATTGAGGCGTTATTCAAGCGCTATTGAGACGTTATTCGAGCGTTATTGAAACATTATTCGAGCGTTATTGAGGCGTTATTCGAGCATTATTCAAACGTTATTCGAGCGTTATTCAAACGTTATTCGAGCGTTTATTTGAGGTTATTTGAGCGTTTATTGAGGTGTTATTCAAGCATTATTCAAACGTTATTCGAGCGTTATTCAAACGTTATTCGAGCGTTTATTTGAGGTTATTTGAGCGTTTATTGAGGTGTTATTCAAGCATTATTCAAACGTTATTCGAGTGTTATTCAAACGTTATTTGAGCATTTATTTGAGGTTATTTGAGCGTTATTGAGGCGTTATTCGAGCAAAGCCTCATCTGCAATCCCAATGTGCTGGTAAAGCACCGCTAAAACCCTAACGTTTTAGGGCGTTTTTGCAGTGCCTCATTTCAATGGAGAGGGGCATTTTTGGAGCGTTTTTTTTTTTCAACACCCAAAAACTGCTCCAAAAGATGGTGCTTGCAGGACTCATTGTGAAAGGGTCCATTGAGATGCATGGATTGTTTGCACATGCACTTAAATTGTCTGTTTGTTTATTAAAACAAATTATTTGTTACAAATATTGTTATCCTCTTTGTGTATGTTTAGGTGACCAGGGGGCGATGGGTGAAGTTGGGGGGGGGGGGGGCGCCACAGGATTAGCTCGCACAGGGCGCCTGAACACCTAAGGCCGGCCCTGAACACGAGTGCCTGCAGCTTGAGACCCGTGTAACGGTGCGTCCAAGAAAGGCGCACAGGCGCTACCCCTCTCTCCTTTCCACCCCTATATGAATAATGGATAGATTCATGCATTGCAGAAAAAACATAGGCCCAGATTCTCAAAGGACTTACGACGGCGTAGCGCCATGTACGCCGTCGTAAGTCCGAATGAGAGCCATCGTATCTATGCGGCTGATTCTTAGAATCAGTTACGCATAAATTCGGCTAAGATACGAGCGGCGTAAGTCTCTTACACTGTCGTATCTCAGGGTGCATATTTACGCTGTCCGCTAGGTGGCGCTTCCGTAGATTTCCGCATTGAATATGCTAATGAACTAGATACGCCGATTCACGAATGTACGTGCGCCCGGCGTATCAAGATACATCGTTTACGTAAGACATACGCCGGCGTAAAGTTACCCCTTTACAGGGGTAAGTCATGTTAGGTATGGACGTCGGAAACGTCGGAACAGCGTCGTGTTTTACGTCATTTGCGTAAGTCGTCCGTGAATGGGGCTGGACGTAAGTTACGTTCACGTCGACTAGGCATTGAGCGGGCGCAATTTAATTTGAAAATTCAACGTGGTACTGAGCATGTGCGCGCATGCGCCGTTCGATAAAATCGTCATTTACGTGGGTTCACAAAACATTTACATACAACACGCCCACTACCAGCCTAGTTTGAATTAGGCGGGCTTACGCCGTATCATATACGCTACGCCCGCCTAAAGATAGGCACTTTTTTGAGAATCTGGGCCATATACTGTATGTGTATATATATATATATAGACTCACATACATAGTATTAAATATTAACTATATTTTTTTAATAACCAGCCCACATAGACGCACAACTTATGAACCTGTAGTAGACGTTGTAATGATTATTCTCATGAAGCTGAGAACATCCACACACATATTTTATTGAGTTGGAGGAAATTAATCAAACACAAAAAAATCTCTAATTATAATTATAATGACAGTTTATTTTCTGAATTCTCGGGAGAGACGTTTCTTGGCTGCGGAGGGACCAATTATTCCTGAACTCTCCGAGACGGAGACTCGTTCTCCTGAGAGTGACCTCCATGGTATAATCACCTGTGTTATATATAGGTGGACTGACCGGGGCTCTCCTGTCCGGCAGTCGGAGAACGTACAGATCGCTGAGTGTAAGTTGTGTCTGTGTTGCGTCTCTGGATTCCTCATCCGCCTTTTATTTCCCCCCACATTTACCAAAACACCAAAATAACTGACCCTACTGATCGAGTGTAATTGGAAGGGACACTGTCACCTTCTTCATACAGGGAAGAGAAACAGGGGGCCAGATTCACGTAGATCTGCGGTGGCGTAACGTATCGCATTTACGTTACGCCACCGCAAGTTTTACAGGCAAGTGCTTGATTCTTAAAGCACTTGCTGTAAAGTTGCGGCGGCGTAGCGTAAATCCCCCGGCGCAAGCCCGCGTAATTCAAATCAGCCAGGTAGGGGGCGTAGAGCATTTTAATTAGGCGCGTTCCCGCGCCAAACCTAATGCGCATGTGCCGTCCCTAAAATTTCCCGACGTGCATTGCGCTAAATGACGTCGCAAGGACGTCATTGGTTTCGACCTGAATGTAATTGACGTCCAGCCCTATTCACGGACGAGTTACGCAAACGACGTTAAATTTCAAAATGTCAACGAGGGAACGACGGCCATACTTAACATAGGATACGCCACCTAGGGGGCATGTTTATCTTTACGCCGCGTATCGCTTACGGAAACGGCGTATCTTTACTGCGACGGGCAAGCGTACGTTTGTGAATCGGCGTAACTACTCTCTAGCGTATTCTACGCCGACCTCAATGGAAGCGCCACCTAGCGACCAACGTAAATATTGCACCCTAAGATACGACGGCGCAGGCCGTCGTATCTTAGGCATGTTTAAGTGTATCTCAGTTTGAGAATACATTTAGACATACGATGGGCTTAGATCCAGAGTTACGTCGGCGTATCTACTGATACACCGGCGTAACTCTTTGTGAATCTGGCCCAGGGTCTCTACAAAGGGACCCCTCCACCACCTTATACTCACCCTGCTTGTGCTCCTCCATTGCTCTTTCCTTTGGGAACACTAACTAGGGCCTTCAGGTATGGGGTAACGCGTGACTTTGGCCGCTTGCATCCAATCGCTAGGCCCGCTCACAGTCACATGACCAAGGAAGTGACATCACTACTCCCCCTGATCACTGACACCACTAATTCTTGTACTATGGCTGAGAAAAGAGCGGTGAGGGAGCACAAAAAAGGGAAGTATAAAAAGTTTGGGGGGCTTTGCATGGCTTATGTCACTTAGGGCCACCATGAGAAACTATGGGACCCTCTACAGGTAGGGTGACCACATTTCCAAACTGCCATTCAGGGACAACCCCCCTTCCCAAAAATCATCTTGGGCTGTAACAAATTAATGCACAGCCGGCGGGTACGCTCTCTACCCAGAAGCACTAATCACGTCCCCATAAAAGGCCGCCACATTGCCACTGACAGTACTTGTCCTGGCCGGCCGAGACCTGTTTTACCTTGTTCCAATGCTGGCTCTACACTGCCCAGCAGTGATTAGACACAAGAGGCGGGATTTATGATTTCTCCAATCACAAGCAGGGGGTTGAAATTGTGCCTCTCCAGACATTCCCAGCCAGGGCAAGTACAGTGAGTAAAGCGGCAATGTTTTTTGGGGGCATCAAACAAAGGGTGGGTGGGGGGGTGCTGTCAGTTTCATTCCGGGACACTGTATTGTCCTGGAATGAAGGTGCCGGACTATCCCAGGCAATTCGGGACATGTGGTCAACCTATCTACAGGTCATGTGGCGGCCATGGTGGGTGAAAGGGGCGAGTTTACAGGGTAGGATGTGAAGCAGATACCCTCCAGTCTGCCCATGCTGTTGATTGAAACTGCTGGGGGGAAGTCAAGGCCGGGTGGTGCTGCGGAGTAAAGAGAGGTCCACTTCGTAGTAGTGGGTGGTCCTCTCTGTTGCTGTATAGGTTGGCAGGATCTCTATTGACAGCTCAGTCTGCATCCAATTACCCTCATGGTCAGGCTGGCAATGGCGGTATCTGACTACTCACAGCCCCCCCCCTCCCTCCATGGTTTACCGACAGCTTTCAAGCACCGGCCAGGCAAGCAGGCAGGACCCTGCTAGACCTTCCCATCTGGGGGTCCAGTTTTCCCACCCTGGTAACCAGATTTATGGACAGGCTTTTGTTCTCCTTCACAAACAAAGGGAACATTTCCCAGAACACTTACAGGCTAGCCTGCCAAAAAAACTATTGACCACGTCCAACAAGATGGTTTAGTTGCAAATATATTTGGAAGCCACAGCGCCTCACCATGGCTCCTCTGTATATTGCGGTCCTTTATCTGAGAGTCTCCAAGTTGGTGCATATATAGCCCCTCCATGTGGTTGGATAGATGGGCTGTACAGGCTAGTTAGTTATAAATTGGGGTGGTTGCCATCTTTTTTGTATAATTTATGCTCTCCTTCCCTACAGGCAGCTCCCGGCATGTTGCCCCCCATGTTGCCCCACCCCCTCATGTTGACCTGTTTGTTCCTTCTATACACAATGCCTTCCTCTGTGTTGTACAAACATGCAACACCACATGTGCAGATCCACTGAGCACTTTGGGTTCAGAATAGATGGAGTGGAGGTAAGTGTATACACCTACCTTATTGTAGAGACAAGCCCCTCCCCCCACCCCTCATGGGCTGTCCTTGTGTTTTCTTCTGGTGTATTATTCTACCTGTACGTATAGAAATGTATTATTTATCACATGACATTTTCCATCTAACCAGCTGTGTAACAATGGCCAGGGCAGCCCATGTGAGTATTATGGGGGCGGGGGGGGGGGGGGGGTAGGAGGGGCCTCATTAGGGAGGCTTTTAAGGAAAACTAAACCATGAAACCTCCAGTATAGGAGAGATGAGGTCAGACCTCAGGAAGGTCACAGATCCCCCTCTGTGCAGGAAGAAGCATTTCCTTACTTACCTGTCTTAGCCGTGCAGATTTACCGCCCTCTGAACTTCCTCTACAGACTGAAATGACCCCTCTGTGTATAATTACCCACAATTCCCCAGCGTCTCCTCCGATAAATCCTCATAGGACGGCCAATATCAATATGGTGGTATTATTATTATTATTATTATTATTATTATTATTATTATTATTATTATTATTATTATTATATTGTTATTATTATTATTATTATTATTATTTTATTGTTATTATTATTATTATTATTATTATTATTATTATTATTATTTTATTGTTATTATTATTATTATTATTATTATTATTATTATTATTATTATTATTATTATTTTATTGTTATTATTATTATTATTATTATTAACATTATTATTATTATTATTATTATTATTATTATTATTATTATTATTATTATATTGTTATTATTATTATTATTATTATTATTATTATTATTAGTAGTAGTAGTAATAGTAATAGTAGCAGTAGTATTTTGTTATTATCATTAATAGTAGTGGTAGTATTTTGTTATTTTTATTTCTGTCGTTGTTGTTATTCTATTTTTTTTATTATTGTTGTTATTATTATTAATAGTAGTGGTAGTAGTAGTAGTATTTTGTTATTATTATTGTTGTTATTATTATTATTTTTATTATTATTATTTTAAGTGGCAGTAGAAGTATTTTGCTATTATTACTATTATTATTAGCACTATTATTTTATTATTATTATTATTATTATTATTATTAACATTATTATTATTATTATTATTATTATTATTATTATTATTATTATTATTATTATTATTTTTAGTATTAATACAAACTGGAAGGAAGTGGTATATGATGAAAGCACTCAAGCGGAGTGTGGGGGACGTTTTGTTACAGATATCCTAAAAGATAATTGGTACCTGTGACGGGAGTCACTTTGGGTGGGGGGTTTGTGCAACTCAACTTACCTTGGAGAGTTCTGGAGGTTTCTTGTCCAGCTTCCCCGGAACCCCTCTTACGTGTAGATCCCCCCGTTTCTCTAATAGGGGTACAGGGGGACTGAAAACCCCTCTATGATCTGTGCTAGTCAGACTCAATGTTGTATATATGTATATATTGTGTGCTGTCTCAGGCTGTTGTGTGCTCCTTTGCTGAGATGGTTTGGGGTGTGACTGTATTCTATTGTCTACTTTGTCTGTCTGCCTCAACTATTATGGGATGTGTGTGTTTGCTGTGAGGAAAGAGAGAGGGGGGATTCCTCCAGCAGCCCCCTGTGGATAAGACTGTTTACTGATGAGAAGTGTGAATACACCTGATCTGTGTGTCTGTTGTCATCGGACAGTTTAACCCGCCCTGTTTTCCATGGGTGGGGGAGTGTTATTAAGGTATCTGTGTAACGTGTGAAAATAAAGTAGTCTGCAGGTTTTTACCCTAAACTGTGTTGTGGCTGGTGACTGGGTGGGTTAAAGAGTCTTGGATGGTGCTGGTTCTGGACAGAGGAAGCATTGACAGGGGACATAGTCCTGGGTTCTTTACCCCCTCCCCCCACTGGGGAGATTTACCCTCTCTGTATGTCTCGGTGTCACTGTTTTCTATGAGATAGAAAGTAACAGAAAATCCAAAAATGTTTTAGCTGTCACCAGAACAGGAAGAGAGGGGGGAATCCTCCAATGGGGACACCAGTGGTATTGATTATTCTTTTGGGTGATCAGGTCAAATGGGCACAGCTGATGACAGATCGGTATGCAGTGTGACTTGTTTCAGGAGGACGTCATATGAGGTCCACCAAAAATTACAAATTTCCCGCCCAGTTGTCATTTGACAACAGGCTGGGCGGAAAGATTTTGTAAAAGATAATTGGTATCAATGGTGACTTATCTGAGGGGCAGAAAGTGCTCATCACTCAAAGGACCCCTAACAACCTCTGGAGGAACTCCTAACAACCTCTGGAGGAACCCCTAACAACCTCTGGAGGAAACCCTAACAACCTCTGGAGGAACTCCTAACAACCTCTGGAGGAACTCCTAACAACCTCTGGAGGAACCCCTAACAACCGCTGGAGGAACCCCTTACAACCTCTGCAGGAACTCCTAACAACCTCTGGAGGAACTCCTAACAACCTCTGGAGGAACCCCTAACAACCTCTGGAGGAACTCCTAACAACCTCTGGAGGAACTCCTAACAACCTCTGGAGGAACTCCTAACAACCTCTGGAGGAACCCCTAACAACCTCTGGAGGAACTCCTAACAACCTCTGGAGGAACTCCTAACAACCTCTGGAGGAACTCCTAACAACCTCTGGAGGAACTCCTAACAACCTCTGGAGGAACCCCTAACAACCTCTGGAGGAACCCCTAACAACCTCTGGAGGAACCCCTAACAACCTCTGGAGGAACCCCTAACAACCTCTGGAGGAACTCCTAACAACCTCTGGAGGAACCCCTAACAACCTCTGGAGGAACTCCTAACAACCTCTGGAGGAACCCCTAACAACCTCTGGAGGAACTCCTAACAACCTCTGGAGGCTTATTTCATATATCTTAATAATGTATCTGTTGTATTATTCGAAAACCCATTTATGTATATATATAGATTGTTGTGATAAAGGTTGCAGACAGGGGGGTGGAACTTCTGATCGTGTGTACGCGGCATTAGAGTTAAATTCCAATGACTTTAGGTTCAAGGACTTTAACTAATAGCCTCAGCTAAATTATGTGGGGTAAACATTCTTAGCCCATATATTTAAGCTAACGCCAGGATGGCTAGGGAAGTTGACACATGATTGTCAACCTTAGTTTTCTTGGTTTTCTGTGGAGCCTAGGTTAAAGGGTGTCATAAATTCTCTTAGAAGTCATTTCTTATACAACACTGCCCCTAGAATTTGAAATTGGTAATTATTCAAGATGGCCGCATACTTGGTTGTCATGGTAATATATAAAGCACATTGTCACATTACATCATCAATTACATAGTAATGAGACACACACCCACTTTTGGGGTGGGATAAAAGTAGCTAAAGATCACAGAAAAAGGATCTCTGGAGCTCGCTATGTCCCTCTATCTCTCTGGAGGCTGAAGGAAGAAGATCTCTCTCTCTCTCTCTCGAGCTGAAGGAGGAGATCCTGAAAGGAGGAAAGATGTAGGAAGGTTGAAAGGAATCCTGTGGGACTCAACTGAAGCTTCTCAAAATGACAGACTTCTTAATGTCCTGGTAAAGTATTATTGGATTGGTTATAGTATGTGTTGAACCATTGATTAATTCTAAATCTAAATTGAACATACTGGGCCAGATTCAGAGACAAGATATGACGGCGTATCTCCTAATACGCCGTCGTATCTCTGAGTGCGGGAGGTCGTATCTTTGCGCCTGATTCAGAGAATCAGTTACGCATAGATATCCCTAAGATCCGACAGGTGTAAGAGTCTTACACCGTCGTATCTTATGCTGCATTTTCAGGCTGGCCGCTAGGTGGCGCTTCCGTGTGTTTACGCGAGGAATATGCTAATTAGGTAGATACAGCGATTCAGAAATGTACGTTCAGCCGGCGCAATTTTTTACGTCATTTACGTTAGGCTTTTTTCAGCGTATAGTTACCCGTGCCCATTGCATCCTGACCTCACGTTGTCCATTGCAAAATCCGATCTGTGTACCCGAGTCTGTGACATAGACGGCGGCCGTGCAGTTTTAAAGAATCGCGCTCCTCCTTGTGCTGTTCCGTGATAGGCGGAACACTCGGTTTTCCAGCAAACACTGTGTTCAGTGTTCCGCCTATCATGATAACCCTCTCGTCCTCTCGTCTATCATGAACGAGAGGGCGATCATGATAGGCGGAACACTGAACACAGTGTTTGCTGGGAAACTGGGTGTTCCGCCTGTGTTCAGTGTTCCGCCTATCACGGAACAACACAAGGAGGAGCGCAATTTTTTAAAAGTCACAGACTCGGGTACACAGATCAGATTCTGCAATGGACACGGTGAGGTCAGGCTGCAATGGGCACGGTGAGGTCAGGCTGCATCGGGCCCAGTGAGGTCTGGCTGCAATGGGCACAGTGAGGTCTGGCTGCAATGGGCCCAGTGAGGTCTGGCTGCAATGGGCACAGTGAGGTCAGGCTGCAATGGGCACAGTGAGGTCAGGTTGCAATGGGCCCAGTGAGGTCTGGCTGCAATGGGCACGGTGAGGTCTAGCTGCAATGGGCACTGTGAGGTCAGGCTGCAACGGGCCCAGTGAGTTCTGGCTGCAATGGGCACAGTGAGGTCTGGTTGCAATGGGCCCAGTGAGGTCTGGCTGCAATGGGCACAGTGAGGTCTGGTTGCAATGGGCACGTTGAGGTCAGGCTGCAATGGGCACGGTGAGGTCAGGCTGCAATGGGCACGTGAGGTCAGGCTGCGATGGGAACGGTGAGGTCAGGCTGCAATGGGCACAGTGAGGTCAGTTTGCAAATGGGCACAGTGAAGCTGCAAATGGGCATTGTTGACCCTTATTTCCGCTTACAATAGCTGCTGCATTCTCACCCTCAGCTTATACTCGAGTCAATACGTTTTCCCATTTTTTTGTGGTAAAATTAGGTCCTTGGCTTATACTCGGGTCGGCTTATACTCGAGTAAATACGGTAAGTCTTGATTGAATTATCAAGCTGTGCACAATATAACATTTTGTTTGTGCATTTAACAGTGTAAGTAGAAGGTCTGTTTGTTTTGAGAAGGCATCACACCATACTTAAGTAAACGTCAATTGTTTTTATAAGTCTGTGAAACCACAGAAAGATATTCATTAAGTTACCAAGTCTAAAACGTACAAGTATCATTCAAGAATTGAAATATGAACACTAGACATGTGCACAGAAAAAAAATTCTTTTTTTTTTGTTCTGTTTCGTATCGTTCCGTAGGTTCGTTTCCGTTCGTTTTTCGTAAGACGCCCGTTTTCCTGTTCGTTCCCGTTCGTTTTTCATACGACGAGATTTTTCGTATTCCGATCGTTTCGTATTTTCGTTACCGTTTTATTTTCGTACATGCGGGATGGTTCGTTATTCTGTTTAATTCATGTTCGTTACTTGTTAGACAATAATTTTTGTGAATTTTCGTCAATGATTTGCATTCTGTGTTTTGGATTCCTTTTTCTGTTCGTGTTTTCGGTCGTGTGTTCGTGTTTTCGGTCGTGTGTTCGTGTGACATCTATGACAATTTGTTGTGGATGTCATGTGGGCATGCTACTGAAGATACGAACAGAAAAAGGATTTTCGTCATTTTGTACTTTCATAAATATATCACGGGATTCGCGGCACTTTCAACACGCGGCTGATCCATATTAACTATTGTTAAGCCCCATACACTTGGTCAGACTTTTTTAACAACAAACATAAAAACGATCGTTTTCCATTCGTTCTCAGAAAATTTGTTCGTTTTGAAACTCCATCAGAAAACCATTTTTGGGTTCAAAAGTCTGGCCAACTGATCTCCCTTCAGATGAAAATCCACAGAAAAGTTTATTTGGCTTTACTGTACTACTCAGCACAAAAGAGAAGCTGCTTCACTAACTACACTCACTGCCCATTCAAAAAAACGAAAATGACATCTGTGGCAAGGGATTTGCATTCTGTGTTTTGGGTCCTTTTTCTTTAGGTGTTTTCGGTCGTGTGTTCATGTGACATCTGTGGCAAAAGATTTGCATTCTGTTGAATCCAAAATACGAACAGAAAAAAAGAATTCAAAATACAGGGTGCGGGTCTTTTGTTGTGGATGTCATGTGAGCATACGACTGAGGGTGCGAACAGAGAAGGGATTCAAACAAGATACAGAGTGCAAATCTTTTGTTATAGATGTCATTTTCGTTCTTTTGCCGTTTTCGTTTTGTCGTATTTTCGTCGGATCCTTCGTTCGTATTTGCGGTTGTTCGTTATGCGGCTCATTCGTAATCCCGTCGTTTTCGTATTTTGGTGCTTTCATTTTTTCGTATGTACACATTATTCTGCGGGTACGAAAATGAACATTTTCGTATGAAAATAACATTCGTACGAACGGGAATGCACATATCTAGTGAACACCTGGTGTCAGCCAGGGATAGACTAATACAATTCAAGTTCCTCCACAGAATTTACTATATGCCCGCTAGGTTGGCATCTATCTACCCATCAGTACAAGCGGAGTGCTGGAGATGCGGAACATGTCTTTTGGAGCTGCCCTCTGATCACTAAATTTTGGTCGGAGGTGCTGCTGATCACTGTTCCAGTAATGGTTAGGGTGAGTCTCCTGGGTTTGGTCGAGGAAGTGGTCCCCTTAAGGGCTCACAGGACGCTACTCAACATCCTTTTATTTTATGGAAGCAAGGCCATACTGTTGAGGTGGCGCAAACCGGGGGCACCTACTTTGGGCTTCTGGAAAGGCCTAGTAAATTCTATGATGCCATATCACAAGTCAACGTATTTATCAAGGGGTTGCCGAAAGAAGCTTGATAAGGTGTAGTAGGCGTGGTATAACTCAGATCTGACTGTGGGTTAATGCCTGACAGTGGGGGACGGCTAACTGTGGAATGGTTTGTATGTGTAGTGCTTTAATTATATTTAAGAGTCATGTTGGAAAGTGGGGAGGTCTCGCCATGGATTCCGTGACAGATGTGGGGATTCGGGGTGGACTTTTTTCGGACATCTCATAATATTCAGAAGATCAGTAATAAAGTCTATAAATTGCTAAACGTTAATGTTTTGTATCTCCATGCGTTGACCACCAATGTCTTTTTATCTTTACAGGTGATGATCAACATGTCTTTCCTGTAAATCCTGATCTGTAAAGTCATCATGCCATCAGAAAACCTTTCAATCTCCTTCCCCCGTGTGTTTCTCTTTGAAGGCCTTCCAGGCTGCGAGTCGGCTCACGTATGGATCTCCATCCCCATCTTCGTCATGTACCTGATGGCCGTCATCGGGAACAGTTTGCTGCTGAGCCTGATTATGAAAGAAAGACATCTGCACAGCCCTATGTACTATTTGCTTTTTATTTTGTTCGTAGCTGACATAATTGTGTGCAGCTCCGTTGTGCCGAGAATGTTGGCCCTCTTCTGGATGAACGTCAAGGAGATCCCCTCCTTCTCCTGCCTCGTTCAGATGTTCTTCATCCATTTTTTCATCTCTTTTGAATCTGGAATTCTCCTGGCCATGGCCTTTGACAGATACGTGGCAATCTGCAACCCTCTCCATTACACGACCACACTGACCAACACCTTAATAGTAAAGATAGTCACAGTTTCCCTTATCAGAGGAACCATTATAGTGACTCCATGTCCAGTGATGGCCAGTAGACTGCCGTACTGCCAGAACAACCGCATTGCCCACTGCTATTGTGACCATATGGCAGTGGTGACGTTGGCTTGTACTGATATTACTGTGAATAGTGTCTTTGGGTTGACCGTTGTCATGTTTCTCACCATATGCGATGTCACCTTCATTGCTGTGTCCTACTTCTTCATCCTGAGGTCAGTGTTGAAGCTCTCCTCTAGGGCTGCCAAAAAGAAAGCCTTTAGCACATGTACGTCCCATGTCTTCGTCTTCCTCACGTCCTACACCCTGGGGGCCTTCTCCTCCGTGACCCACAGGATAGGTAACATTGTCCCGTGTTTACACGTCATTGTGGGCGTCTTTTACATGCTCATCCCACCAGCCATAAACCCCATCATTTATGGCGTGAAGACCAAGGAGATCAGGACTGCCGTTTACAAGGTCATCACACAACTTTTGAAATGAATATCAACTACGAGTTCCATCACAGACTAGACCTCATTTACCAAAGCTGTATTTTTTTTAGTATGGGTTTGTTTCGAATACTAAACCAAGGTTGCAATAAAATGTGTATTAATTTATTCATTCATTGAATCTCCTGGATTTTATTGTGAATCTGGGCTCACCATGTCTTCCTATTAAAACAGTTCATTTGAAACACAAGACTAGATTTTTTTTTTATTTGTAGCAAGATCACGGGCCCCCTTTAGTCTAATGAGAACCCCCAGAGTTAGGGACAGCTGACATCCTTCTGTGTAGAGTAGGTTACAAGGCATGGTGGGTGTAATGCAAGGTATATTGACGACATTTCTTGAGATGTATTGTCTCTCAAACAGAACTGTGGGAGAGAGGGTTAGGGCCAGTTCACCCTTTAGTGGTTGCAATTAGCAGACTCCGAGACTTCTATAGGTATACAGCCATGCAGGGAAAGGCATAAGCAAGACACCACATCTTCATGAGTAGGACTGCTGTCTCTTAGGCCCCGTACAGGCAAGGGGACATGTCCGATGAAAACGGTCCGTGGACCGTTTTCATTGGACATGTCCGCGGGGAGATTTCGGTCTGATGGTTGTACACACCATCAAACCGAAATCCCCGTGGACAGACAGCGCAGTGACGTGGCGGTGTCGTTGACGCCGCCACGTCCGCAAACCAGGAAGTAAAATACTTCCACGCAAGCGTCAAATGGATTTGACGCATGCGTGGAAGTATTTTACTTCCTGGTTTGCGGACGTGCCGGATTTCTGTCCGCTGGTTAGGTGTACTAACCAGCGGACATGTCGGACAGACGGGTTTCTAGCCGACAAGTTTTAAAGCCTGCTTTAAAACTTTTGTCTGCTGGAAACCTGTCTGCTAGGCTGTACACACGGTCGGATCTGTCAGCTGAAACTGGTCTGCGGACCAGTTTCAGCAGACATGTTCGGTCGTGTGTACGAGGCCTTATGGCAACAGTCTTGTAATGCCCCGTACACACCTTTGTCCGACCAAACTCACATCGGAATTCTGACGGAATTCCATCAGAGTAAAATAGAACATGTTTAAACTCTGATGGAATTCATTGGAATTTCTCAGATGAGGCATACACACGGTAGAAATTTCCAATGGAAAAAGTCCATCTGACTTTTTCCATGGGAAATTCCAATCGTGTGTACAAGGCATAACAGTTTCTAACACAAGTTGTAACAAACTCCTTTCCTTCCTCTACAATACCCTCTTGTAGATCTTCACTCCACTGAGCTCCCAGTTCCTCTCACTAGACTTTCCGATCCATTGCCACTGGATAACCTGAGCTCTTCCAACCTTCTCACACAGTATTTTCCTCAACCGTCACCCCCTCTTCCCTACTGGGTCCCTAGCTTGGCACTCACAGATACTCCTAAGGTGTCACCCCCATGTTCCTGCTGGGTCCCTAGCTTGGCACACAAGACTGCCCTGCAAGCATCACCTCCGCTGGCTGAGTCCCTGGCTTGGCACCTGCTGAAGTTTCCTAATTCTTCACCGTCCCCGGGTGGTGAGAATACTGCTCAGGTACTTGCTTCAGCTACTCACTGTGGTCCCTGGTAATAAGGCGGATGGTCCCTTACTGGTGATAGCTTCCCCTCTACCTCCGACCATGACAGGTTCTACGGCCGTCACTTTTGGTCGGACTTCAAGCCACAGTACCAACCCTAATCTGCTCTCTTTCTTCTGGATAGGCTCTCAGACAGTCTAGCAGACAGATGGATAGGCCTTAGGCTTTGGTCTACCAGCCCGGGGCAGTACAACACATGCCCACCCAGACAGCAATACAGGTGGCACAGAACACCTGACTCCACCCAAATAAATAGGCTCTCCCAGCAGGCCAAGGGATTCAAGAAAACCCCAGCCATTTGGCTGAGACACCCCATGTATTTCTAATCTGTTCCTGCAATGCCCTTGTCTTATCTACTGTTCTGTTAATATCTCCAACCCATCAGAAACTCCAGCCACGTCAGTTCCAAACCTTAGAAATCACAGATTTTGACAACTAAATAGAGTCCGGTACAGGGGGACTGACCTGTTTTGACAGCACAGCGGCTAACGAGGACAAACTTGTCGCCGCCTCGGAGGAGGCCATTTTGTTGGCCCGTATCGGAGCGCAGTTAGAATCTCCACTCATAATATCCTGCACCGGACTCTATGCGGTTGCCAGTGTTGTGTCCAACCACCAATTCGTAAAAAAAACTCCAATTACTGCTGGTTTTAAATAATCCGGAAGTTTAGCGGTTGGAGTTTATGACGGGTTGGAGAACTTGACAGAATGCCACCAGATACCCCGCAATCTAGTGACAGAAGAGAGAAGCGCAGCAATTCCAGAATTAGGAAAAAGGTCAATTGATCTCCTGACAATTGGCCAAAGCAAATATCGCTTGGCAAATCACTTTGATAGCAGCCCTGCCTAAACATCAGGGTGTTACATCCTCCCCTGACTAGGAAAACTAAGTCTCGAAGTTTGCAGAAAATAATATGACCCCATAAGCCTGAGGCCCCGTACACACGACCGAGGAACTCGACGTGCCAAACACATCGAGTTCCTCGTCGAGTTCAGTGTGGAAGCCGCCGAGGAACTCGGCGGGCTGACTTTTCCCATTGACTAACGAGAAAATAGAGAACATGTTCTCTTTACGGCCCGACGAGTTCCTCGACGGGTTCCTCGCTGAAAAGTGTACACACGACCGAGTTTCTCGGCAGAATCCAGCTCCGACCGAGTTTCTGGCTGAATTCTGCCGAGAAACTCGGTCGTGTGTACGGGGCCTGAGAGTTAATGTCCTGGCAAAAACTGGGGTGGGTGGGTGAACAAGGAAATAGAATAATATTAACAACAGTACACGTGGCGTGCCACATATAATAAACATGCATAACGTACACATGAGTAAGTGGTAATTCACACAAGGGCAAATCAATAACAGGCATTGTATACAATTTTACGTGTCGCATACCACCCAAACAATGGAGGGTAAATATAAACATTGGCCTTATATCCTAACTCTCTATCTAATATATACAGTAATAAAGGATATGAATTGTTAGCTTTATTATAAAAAAAAGGCGTGTGGGGTCCCCCTAAAATCCATACCAGGCCCTTCAGGTATGGTATAGATTTTAAGGGGAACCCGTGCCAAAATAAAAAAAATGGTGTGGGGGTCCAGACAAAATCCATACCAGACCCTTATCCAAGCACGCAACCTGGCAGCTGCAGGAAAAGGGGGAGACAAGAGAGCGCCCCCCCTCCTTAACTGTATCAGGCCACATGCCCTCAACATGGGGAGGGTGCTTTGGGGTCCCCCCAAAACACCTTGTCCCCATGTTGATGGGGACAAGGGCCTCTTCCCCACAACCTTTTGCCAGTGGTTGTTGGGGTCTTCAGGCGGGGGGCTTATCGGAAGCCACCAGATCCTGCCCCCCACTATGTGAATGGGTATCGGGTACATTGTACCCCAACACATTCACCAAAAAAGTGTAAAATAATAGGAGACAGTTTGGGACAATCCCTTTATTTAAAAAAAAGTGTCCCGCGATGTAACTCCATCTTCAATCACAGCGCAGACGACCCAAGAAAACCCCCAAAAAACTGAAAAACTCCGCCTCCATGGGAGTCATCCCACCGACTGCAGCTTTTTTCTGATAACATCTATTATACAGCTGAGGGCGGGGCCACCCGGTGATGTAAACGAGAGACCCCACCCCCTCTGACGTCACGTAACATCACATGGCATCAAAAGGGGGTGAAGTCACCCGGTTACATTACCAGGTGGCCCCGCCCTTGATTATAGAAGTGCTGTCATTGCGAAAAGGCTGCAGTTGGTGGGATGCCTCCCATCGAGGCAGAGTTTTTCTGTTTGTTTTTTTTTTTGGTCCATCTGCGCCATGATTGAAGATAGATGGACATAGTGGGACAGTTTTTTTTTTTAAATGAAGGAATTGTCCAAAACTGTCTTTTGTAATTTTTACTTTTTGGTGAATGAGTAGGGGTACAATGTACCTGATACCCATACACATAGGGGGGCGTGGGATCTAGAGGCCCCTTTGTTAAAGGGGGCTTCCAGATTGCGATAAGCCCCCCACCTGCAGACCCCCACAACCACCGGGCAAGGGTTGTGAAGATGAGGCCCATTTCCCCATCAAAACAGGGACAAGGTGTTTTGGGGGGACCCCAAAGCACCCTCCCCATGTTGAGGGCATGAGGCCTGTTACGGTTCAGGAGGGGGGCACCCTCTTGTTTCCACATTTTCCTGCGGCCTACCAGGTTGCATGCTTGGCTAAGGATCTGGTATGGATTTTGGGGGGACAACCACAATTTTTTTTTTTTTTTGGTGTAAGGTTCCCCTTAAAATTCATACCAGACCTGAAGGGCCTGCTATGGATTTCGGGGGGACACCCACCCCATTTTATTTTATTTTTGCGTGTTTTTTTCAATGATGTTTATCTATATTGCCAGGATCCGACAATTCATTACAGCCGCAAACCCTTTTAAATTAAATGTTTTCCTTTAGAAATTTCATTTTGCTGTGGTACTGTTATAAACATGGTTAAGATGCGCTACTTTACAGGAAGACTAAGGAGACCCCCCCCCCCCCCCGGCACGATATTTAACCACCTAAATACAGGACACTTATACACCCTTCCTGCCCAGACTAATTTTCAGATTTCAGCGCTCTCACACTTTGAATGACAATTACTCAGTCATGCAACACTGTACCCAAACAACATTTTTATCATTATTTTCAGTGAAATAGAGCTTTCTTTTGGTGGCATTTAATCACCACTGGGGTTTTTATCATTGGGTATTCAGGTACTCTGATGGGCTAGTGACAGGTACTCGGGTACTCTGATGGGCTGGCAACAGGTACTCAGGTATTCTGATGTGCTGGTTACAGGTACTCAGATGGGCTGGTGATAGGTACTCAGGTACTCTGATCGGCTGTTGACAGGTACTCAGGTACTCTGATGGGCTGGTGACAGGTACGCAGGTACTCTGATCGGCTGGTGACAGGTACTCAGGTACTCTGATGGGCTGGTGAAAGGTACTCAGGTACTCTAATGGGCTGGTGACAGGGTCTCGGTATTCTGATGGGCTGGTGACAGGTACTCGGGTACTCTAAAGGGCTGGTTACAGGTACTCAATGAGCCTTCTATCCCCACCTCCATCAATGAGCCTTCCCTCCCCACCTCCATCAATGAGCCTTCCCTCCCCCACCTCCATCAATGAGCCTTCCCTCCCCACCTCCATCAATAAGCCCCCCCCACCTCCATCAATGAGCCCCCCCACCTCCATCAATGAGCCTTCTATCCCCACCTCCATCAATGAGCCTTCACTCCCCCACCTCCATCAATGAGCCTTCCCTCCCCACCTCCATCAATGAGCCCCCCACCTCCATCAATGAGCCCCCCCACCTCCATAAATGAGCCTTCCCTCACCACCTCCATCAATGAGCCTTCCCTCCCCACCTCCATCAATGAGCCTCCCCTCCCCACCTCCATCAATGAGCCTTCCCTCCCCACCTCCATCAATGCGCCTTCCCTCTCCCCACCTCCATCAATGAGCCTTCCTTCCCTCACCTTCAATGAGCCTTCCCTCCCCACCTCCATCAATGATCCTTCCCTCCCCACCTCCATTAATGAGCCTTCCTTCCCCACCTCATTCAATGAGCCCCCCCCCCCCTCCATCAATAAGCCCCCCCTCACCTCCATCAATGAGCCTTCCCTCCCCACCTCCATCAATGAGCCTTCCCTCCCCACCTCATTCAATGAGCCCCCCCCACCTCCATCAATGAGCCCCCCCCCACCTCCATCAATGAGCTTTCCCTCCCCACCTCCATCAATGAGCCTTCCCTCCCCACCTCCATCAATGAGCCTTCCCTCCCCACCTCCATCAATGAGCCTTCCCTCCCCACCTCCATTAATGAGCCTTCCCTTCCCACCTCTATCAATGAGCCTTCCCTCCCCACCTCCATCATTTAGCCTTCCCTCTCCACCTCCATTAATGAGCTTTCCCTCCCCACCTCCATTAATGAGCCTTCCCTCCCCCACCTCCATCAATCAGTCTTCCCTCCCCACCTCCATCAATGAGTCTTCTCTCCCCACCTCCATCAATGAGCCTTCCCTCCCCACCTCCATCAATGAGCCTTCCCTCCCCACCTCCATCAATGAGCCTTCCCTCCCCACCTCCTTCAATGAGCCTTCCCTCTCCACCTCCATTAATGAGCTTTCCCTCCCTACCTCCATCAATGAGCCTTCTATCCCCACCTCCATCAATGAGCCTTCCCTCCCCACCTCCATCAACGAGCCTCCCCTCTCCACCTCCATCAATGAGCCTTGTATCCCCACCTCCATCAATGAGCCTTCCCTCTCCACCTCCATCAATGAGCCTTCCCTCCCCACCTCCATCAATGAGCCTTCCCTCCTCCCCTCCATCAATGAGCCTTCCCTCCCCACCTCCATCAATGAGCCTTCCCTCCCCACCTCCATCAATGAGCCTTCCCTCCCCACCTCCATCAATGAGCCTTCCCCTCCCTACCTCCATCAATGAGCCTTCCCCTCCCCACCTCCATCAATGAGCCTTCCCTCCCACCTCCATCAATGAGCCTTCCCTTCCCACCTCCAACAATTATGCCTTCCCTCCCCCCACCTCCATCAATAAGCTTTCCCTCCCTCAACTCCATCAATGAGTCTTCCCTCCCCACCTCCATAAATGAGCCTTCCCTCCTCACCTCCATCAATGAGCCTTCCCTTCCCCACCTCCATCAATGAGCCTTCCCTCCTCCACCTCCATCAATGAGCCTTCCCTCCCCACCTCCATCAATGAGCCTCCCCCACCTCCATCAATGAGCCTTCCCTCCCCACCTCAATCAATGAGCCTCCCCACCTCCAACAATTAGGCCTTCCCTTCCCCACCTCCATCAATGAGTCTTCCCTCCCCTCTTCTATCAATGAGCCTTCCCTCCCGACCTCCAACAATTTGGCCTTCCCTCCCCATCTCTATCAATGAGACTTCCCTCCCCACCTCCACCAATGAGCCTTCCCTCCCCAGTCCCCACCTCCATAAATGAGCCCTCCCATCTCCATCAATAAGCCGATAAGGCTGCCCATGACTCTGTCTCCGGTTCTCCTTTTTTACTTCCTTGGACCACCTTTGGTTGGTCCTGAACACTGCAGGCCGAAATTAACATCCCACAAGAGCTGCAGTTTTGTCCCTCAAATACTTACACTTGTCCATTTTTTTTCTGGGATAACATGGTCGCTTGCTGCCCAATATATCCAACCCGCTTTCAGATAACCTGATAATCAATGTTATTCACTATATTTATATATATACAGGGCTTTTTCTCAGCAGGAATGTGGGGGAACGCACCTCCAGCACTGAATGTATGTCATGGTAAGGGGTGTTGGGTGCGCTGAATGGTCTATTGATGGTCTATTGATCTATTGGCGCTGGGGGGATCATTTTTTTTGCGTAGGGGGGTCTGTTGTTGCTCAGGTGGTATTTTGTTGCAGAAGGTCCATTGTTGCTCGAGGGGTCTATTATTGTGGGAGGGATCCATTGTTGCTGGCTTTGAGGGGGATCTACTTTTCTTGATATCATTAACAAATTTCATACAAATTTCCTAAAACCACAAAATTAAACTGTGTTCTCTAAAATAGGTGGTACGGAGAAGTGGCTAGGGGGTGAAACCGAGGGACAGTGCGCAGAGGTGGGTAGGGTACAGAAACAAGGGGTGACTCAAAAGGGAGTTCCTGTATCTATTTATTGGGAGAAATAAAGGCCTGTATATACTGTATATTATTTTTTTTTTGTTTTGTTTAATAACCAGCCCACGTAGAAAAGCGGTTTATGAACCTGTAGTAGACATTATACTGATTATTCTCATGAAGCTGAGAACATCCACACACATATTTTATTGAGCCAGAAGAAATTAATCAAATACTAATAAATCTCTGATTATAATTATAATGACAGACAGTTTATTTTCTGAATTCTCGGGAGAGACGTTTCTTGGCTGCGGAGGGACCAATTATTCCTGAACTCTCCGAGACGGAGACTCGTTCTCCTGTGAGTGACCTCCATGGTATAATCACCTGTGTTATATATAGGTGGACTGACCGGGGCTCTCCTGTCCGGCAGTCGGAGAACGTACAGATCGCTGAGTGTAAGTTAAGTCTGTGTTGCGTCTCTGGATTCCTCGTCCGCCTTTTATTTCCCCCACATTTACCAAAACACCAAAATAACTGACCCTACTGATCGGGTGTAATTGGAAGGGACACTGTCACCTTCTTCATACAGGGAAGAAAAACAGGGTCTCTACAAAGGGACCCCTCCACCACCTTATACTCACCCTGCTTGTGCTCCTCCATTGCTCCTTCCTCCATGACAGCTGGGGACACTAACTGGGGCCTTCAGGTATGGGGGAGCATGCGACTTCTTGCCCCTTTAGGCCTTGCATCCAATCACTAGGTCCACTCACAATCACATGACCAAGGAAGTGACATCACTACTCCCCCTGATCACTGTCATCACAAATTCTTGTACTATGGCTGAGAAAAGAGCGGTGAGGGGGGCATAGAAAAGGGACGTATAAGGGGTTTAGGAGGCTTTGCATGGTTTATGTCACTTAGGGCCACCATGGGACCCTCTACAGGTCATGTGGTGGCCATGGTTGGTGAAAGGAGTGAGCTTACAGGGTAGGAGGTGAAGAAGATACCCTTCAGCATGCCAATGCTGTTGATTGAAACTGCTGGGGGGAGGTCAAGGCCGGGTGGTGCTGCGGAGTAAAGAGAGGTCCACTCTGTAGTGGTGGGTGGTCCTCTCTGTTGCTGTATAGGCTGGCAGGATCTCTATTGACAGCTCTGTCTGCATCCAATTACCATTTTGGTCAGGCTGGCAATGGTGGTATCTGACTACTCACAGCCCCCCCCCATGGTTTACTGACAGCTTTCAAGCACCAGCCAGAAAAGCAGGCAGGACCCTGATAGACCTTCCCAGCAGCAGGTCCCGGATTCTGCCCCCTAGTGATGGGGTGACTATCTGACATCTCTGTGATCCCCGTCCTTTAGGAATACTCTATAATAGGGATCAGTGACACGGATTGGTACAGGTGACTTTGCTGGCTGTAGTAAGAGGAGGGACCCTATGAAAACTTTGCTATGGGGCCCCACACATTACAGTCTGAATGTCCAATCCCCTCTGGATCTTCCCACAATGATGTCATTCAGTAGATCGGATGGTTCCATGTTCTTGTAGACAGGGCCATCTTAATAGCATCATGGGCCCCTGGGCAAAGTAATGCTCTGGGGCCCCTATAACGGAGACAGTGCAGGTAAACAGAAATCACATAGGTAGGAGGTAGGGGATATCTAGGGTGTAGAGGGGTCAGAGTTCTGGGGGCAGAGGCGGCTCTTTAACTAGGCAAATTAGGCACCTAAGGCCTCGCACTCACAGGGGCCTCACGGCTGCCTAACTTACCCAATGCATTACCCCAGTTTTGAGGGACAGGGGACCTTAACGCTGCTGTGCTCAGGCAGCATTAAGAGCCCTGACTCAGAAGAGGGGCCACCAGCACCCATAACAACCAGTGAATATTGGTGACACCACCCCTTGTGACGTCAATGACCCAGCATGCCCTCAGTCAATTATGTCACAAGGGGGCGGGTTCACCAGGTAATGTCACCCCACCCCTTAGTCACTAAAAAGCAGGATCTGGGGGCCGCCTTGTTAAAGGGGGCTTCCAGATTTCGATAAGCCCCCTGCCTGCAGACCCCCCACAACCACCGGCCAGGGTTGTGCAGAAGAGGCTTTTGTTCTTGAATTATTTTTCCCATCATGGGCCCCATGCCAAGTTTTGCCTAAAGCCTCACAAAGCCTAGAGCCACCTCTGGATATCTGGGATGTAGAGGGGCAGCCCGGGCTCAAGGACCAGCTGCTTTCAGGAAAGGGCAGGGTCCCCCCCCCCCATGCAGCAGGGGCCCCTGGGCAGTGCCCAGGTTTGCCCTCTCATTAAGACAGCCCTGCTTGTAGGTAGATGTATCTGAGATTGCAGGTCACACACAATACATTCTGGATGTCCGATCCCCTCCGGATCTTCTCACAATAATGTTGTTCAGTAGATTGGATGGTTCCATGTCCTTGTGGCCTAGAAAAAATATTCATCCCCTTGAAATTTCCCACATTTTCTCATGTTACAACCAGACACGTAAATGTATTTTATTGGGATTTTATGTGAGAGATCAACACAAAGTGACACATAATTGTGAAGTGGAAGGAAAATGATAAATGATACAAATAAATAAGTGAAAAGTGTGGGGGAGGGGCATTTGTATGGTGCCCCCCGGAGTCGATACTTTGTAGAACCCCCTTTCTCTACAAGTCTTTTTGGGGGTGTCTCTACCAGCTTTGCACATCTAGAGAGGGACATTTCTGCCCATTCTTCTTCTTTGTAAAATATCTCAAGCTCTGTCAGATTGGATGAAGAGCGTCTCTGATCAGCAATTTTCAAGTCTTGCCACAGATTCTCAATGGGATTTAGGTCTGGACTGTGACTGGGCCATTCTAACACATGAATAGGCTTTGATCTAAACCATTCCATTGTAGCTCTGGCTGAACTTTAGGGTCGTTGTCCTGCTGGAAGGTGAACCCCCCCCCCCCCGGTCTCAAGTCTTTTGCAGACTAATGCCGCGTACACACGATTATTTTTCGGGTTGAAAAAAACAAAGTTTTTCAGGCTCTAGAAAAAAACAATGTTTTTTTCAACTTCATCAAGCATCCCCACCACATGATGCTGCCACCACCATGTTTCACGGTGGGGATGGTGTGTTCAGGGTGATGTGCAGTGTTAGTTTTCCCCCAGTGTTGCTTTTAGGCCCAAAAAGTTGATTTTTGGTGTCATGTGACCAGAGCACCTTCTTCCACATGTTTGCTGTGTCCCCTCCCCCACATGGCTTTTCACAAACTGCAAACAGGGCTTCGTATGTCTTTCTTCCTCCAATGTCTTTCTTCTTGTCACTCTTCCATAAAGGGCAGATTTGTGGAGAGACCACTAATAGTTGTCCTGTGGACAGATTCTCCCCCCTGAGCTGTGCAGCTCCTATGCAGCTCCTCCAGAGTTACCATGGGACCTCTTGGCTGCTTCTCTGATGAATGCTCTCCTTGCCCGGCCTGGTCAGTTTAGGAGGACGGCCATGTCTTGGTATGTTTGCAGTTGTGCCATACTCTTTCCATTTTCCGATGATGGATTGAACAGAAGCTCCGTGAGATCTTCAAAGCTTGGAAGATTTTTTTTTATAACCTAACCCTGCTTTATACTTCTCCACAACTTTATCCCTGACCTGTCTGGTGTGTTCCCCGGCCTTCATGATGCTGTTTGTTCACTAAGGTTCTCTAACAAACCTCTGAGGGCTTCACAGAACAGCCGTATTTATACTGAGATCAAATGACACACAGGTGGTCTCTATTTAGTAATTAGGTGACTTCTGAAGGCGATTGGCTCCACTAGATTTTAGTTATCAGAGTAAAGAGTTATGATCAGTGGCGGCCTGTCCATAGAGGGGGGGGGGGTGTTATTTTGAAGCACCTGATTAGAGCCAGAAGCTCTAATAGGCTTGAAAAACTGGTGGGTTTGGAGCGCAGAGCATTGCACCCTGAGGCCACCTAGTTGTGTGACCATAGCAAATTAATTTTCGCTATATTCACACAAAAGTTCCTCCCCTTCAATCAGGAGGAAAGTCTGTGAGACCTGTTTCCCGATTGGCCAAAGCGTCAGGCGATCCTATTGGATACCTAGTGCTTTGGTGGAAGAGGAGACATACGGCGGGGGAAGCTAGAGGAGTAGACACTGAAGCTGTTGTGGTCACTGCCAGCACTCTAGGGGAGAAGGAGAGGAACCTACAGCCCCGCAGGTAAGTGCCGGACCGGCCGGAGGGGTGATGTTTCAGTGCCATGCCACGCCACCGGGGGTGTTCTTTGTTTACCGCCTCCCCAAAAGAACAACCCACCAGCCGCCACTGGTTATGATGGTATTTGGTGTGTTACGTGAGAGCTCTGCCTTGGAGATCTTGTAAGGCTAAAACTAGTTTAGGATGAAGTGTAGGGGGGGGGGGTTGGACCCCAGTTTCGGTCCTTATTGCTGTTTGTGTCCCACACTGGGGAGATTTACCCTCTCTGTATGTCCCGGTGTCACTGTTTTCATTGAGACAGAAAATAACGGGAAATCCAAAATGTTTTTAGCTGTCACCAGAACAGGAAGAGAGGGGGAAATCCTCCGATGGGGACACCGGTATTATTGATTGTTCTTGATTATTCTTTTAATTAATTATTCTTTTGGGTGATCAGGTAAAATGGGCACAGCCGATGACAGATCGGGCCGCAACGCGGTGCATTTTCAGGAAGATGTCATAGGAGGTCCACCAAAAAATGTCAAACGTCCCTGTGACGAACCCTCGTCCTCAACAAGGACTATGTCCGCCATCAATGCTTCCTCTGTCCAGAACCAGCACCATCCAAGACCCCTTGGCCCCCCCAGTCACCAGACGTAACACAGTGCAGGGTGAACAACAACATCCAACTGCTTTATTATCACACATGTACCACAGATATCCAACTCCGAGACACTTCCCCCCACCCTTGGATTCAGGGTGGATTAAACTGTTCAATGACAATAGACACACAGGTCAGGTGTATTCAAACTTGAGAGGTATCTTAATATAGCGCGGTCTTACCCCAAAGGGTCCCGACGCGCATAGCAAAGTTCCTGGGAAAAGAGGACCCAGGAACCAGAAGCAGCACAGAGCGGCAGACAGGGTGGAAGAGAAAGGCTATGCAGGAAAGGCTTGCGTGAAAAGCCAAGTCTTCAGTAATCCGCGGAAGACCGGGATAGTAGGGGCCTCCTGGAGCTCGATAGGAAGGCTATTCCATAATACGGCACCCTGGTTGGGCCCGACCACCACGCCGGATCTTCTTGGGCACCGAGATGTAGAGGAGATCTCTGGCAGTAGATCTAAGTCATCTGACAAGAGCGCGTTTATGGAAATGAGAGCAGAAATAGCTTGGGGCCAGGCCTCTCAAAATCTTAAACTTCTTATCAGTAAACAGTCTTATCAGCAGGGGTGGCTGCTGGAGGAATCCCCCTCCTTCTTTCCTCACAGCAAACACACTTACATGTCCCATAATATTTGAGGCAGACACCACAATAGAACAATAGAATACAGTCACACCCCAAACCATCCCAGCAAAGAGTAGACAATATACAATATAAATATATATATACACACACAACATTCCAATGTGGCTGTACCGTAAGTCCGATTACTAGTACAGATCAGACTCGATTTCTTGTCACCCTGTGTCCCTATTAGAGACACAGGGTGATTTACACATAAGAGGCCCTGGGGAAGCTGGACACAAAGTTTCCAAAGCTCTCCCAAGGTAAGCCGAGTTGCACAACCCCCCCACCCAAAGTGACTCCCGTCACAGTCCAACCCTGCCAGAAACCATGAATCAGACCGAGACAGAAGTACAATTAAATCACACTTGTTTAATAATAATAAAAAGGTAAACAGAGTAAGCGTAGTCAAAACATAGCCAGAGTTCAGTAACCGGATCGGGTAGCCGGCGAAGCCAATGTCAGAGAGCCAGAGATAAACGTAGTAGAACAGCAAGCAGGATCAGGAGCCAGAAGGAACATCAGCTGAGCAAGTCCACAACAGGGAAACAGGATATAGTGTCTGTGATGTTGACAAGGCGAAGGCAGAGAGCAAATGAACTGGAAGGCTTTAAAGAAGAAGTAAACCTGCAAAGGTTAAGCATAACGGGCTACTATGCATCGCATAGTAGCCCATTATGTGATACTTACCTGCAGTAGAAGCCCGCAATGTCACTGTCTTCCTCCATGACAGCGAGCATCCATTCTTCACCCCTCTTCTTCCGGGGGCCGCGAACTCTGGCTCTGTGACTGGCCAGAGTCGCGGGAGCCGCCTTTAATGGCATGACCCCGGCTTGAAACGGCACAGCGTGACCTTTCAAGATGGCACATGCGCCGTTGAAGGCGTCGCTCGTAGAAATTGCGAATATTTTAGAGACCGTGTAGGTCTCAGAGATATTGCAAAGCACCTACAGGTAGGCCTTAATCTAGGCTTACCTGTAGGTGTAACTTCTCCCCGAGGGTTTACAACCACTTTAAGTAGGCAGGACTGACAAGCAGGATCAACAACAGGTGAGTCACCGTGGAGAGATAGGAGCTGGTAATTAGCTTCCACCTCAGAGAAGGAAGGGCTGAGTCCAGCCCTGACACACCCATAGGCTGGATGGGAAGTGGTTAAAGATATCATAAAAGATAATTGGTATCAATGGTGACTTATCTGAGGGGCAGAAAGTGCCCATTGCTCAAGGAACCCTTAACATCCTCTGGAGGAACCCTAGGCTTTTCATGGAACCCCTAGTTGAGAAAGGCTGCTCTAAGGGAAAGTAAATTGAAGGCCAATCACCTACATATGACCCTTGAAAGTGTTCTTCAATATTAAAAGACGAGATTGATAAAGTTAGGTGAATTTCTTTTTCTGTGACTTGACATTTTAAAGAACGTATCCTCTGGATATATTCAGAAGACCAGTAATAAAGCCTATAAATTGCTGAGCGTCAATGTTTTGTATCTCCATGCGTTGACCACCAATGTCTTTTTATCTTTACAGGTGATCACCATGTCTTTCCTGTAAATCCTGATCTCTAAAGTCATCATGCCATCAGAAAACCTTTCAATCTCCTTCCCCCGTGTGTTTCTCTTGGAAGGCCTTCCAGGCTGCGAGTCGGCTCACGTATGGATCTCCACCCCCATCTTCGTCATGTACCTGATGGCCGTCATCGGGAATTGTCTGCTGTTGAGCCTGATTATGGCAAAAAAACATCTGCACAGCCCTATGTACTATTTTCTTTCTACTTTGTTCATAGCTGACATAATTGTGTGCAGCTCCGTTGTCCCGAGAATGTTGGCCCTCTTCTGGATGAGCGTCAAGGAGATCCCCTCCTTCTCCTGCCTCGTTCAGATGTTCTTCATCCATTTCTTCAGCTCTTTTGAATCTGGAATTCTCCTGGCCATGGCCTTCGACAGATACGTGGCAATCTGCAACCCTCTCCATTACACGACCACACTGACAAACACCTTAATAGTAAAGATAGTCACGGTTTTCATCATCAGAGGAACCATTATAGTGACTCCATGTCCAGTGATGGCCAGTAGACTGCCGTACTGCCAGAACAACCGCATTGCCCACTGCTATTGTGACCATATGGCAGTGGTGACGTTGGCTTGTACTGATATTACCATCAATAGTGTCTTTGGGTTGACCGTTGTCCTGTTTGTCATCATGTGCGATGTCACCTTCATTGCTGTGTCCTACTTCTTCATCCTGAGGTCAGTGTTGAAGCTCTCCTCTAGGGCTGCCAAAAAGAAAGCCTTTAGCACATGTACGTCCCATGTCTTCGTCTTCCTCACGTCCTACACCCTGGGGGCCTTCTCCTGTGTGACCTACAGGATAGGCAGCATTGTCCCGTGTGTTCACATCATATTGGCCGTCTTTTACGTGCTCATCCCACCGGCCATAAACCCCATCATTTATGGCGTGAAGACCAAGGAGATCAGGACTGCCGTTTACAAGGTCATCACACAACTGTGAAATGAATATCAACTACGAGTTCCTTCACAGACTAGACCTCATTTACCAAAGCTGTATTTTCTTTAGTATGGGTTTGTTTCAAATACTAAACCAAGGTTACAATAAAATTTGCATTTATTTGTTTGTTTATTTATTTAATCTCCTGGATTTGATTGGCTGAGCACAGAACATGGAAGAATGTCTCCAATTAACCACTTCATAACCAACGTTACAGCCAAAAGACGGCTACAGCATGGCTCTGTTATTCAGGCAGGCCATCCATGGTTGTCCTCCCAGAAACCACGCCCCCCCCCCCCCGGAATGCTCTGTGATCATGGAAAAGGGTCAGTCAAAGTGGTCCTGTACCATGTGATCAGCTGTGTCCAACCAAAGTCAATCACAATGTAAACACACTTGCAGGTATCAGCAGTACTTTTCTTATGTGCTGTCACAGCATGAGGAGAGGAGAGAGCCAGGACCCGGCAAGTGTGACAGGGGACATGTACACAGATAATCAGGGCCCCAACAGTGCCCATCAGTGCTGTCTATCAGTCCCCATCAGTGCTGTCTATTAGTGTCCGGATTATCAATGCAGCCCCAACAGTGCCCATTAGTGCTGCCATCAGTGCCATACATCAGTGCCCATCACCATCAGTCTCGCCTATCAGTGCCTATCAGTGCCCCTCAGTGCAGCCTATCAGTGCCTATCAGTGAAGAAGAAAAAATACTTATTTACAAAATGTTATAGCAGCAACTTAGAAAAGTTATCTTTTTCAATTATTTTGATGTCTTTAAAAAAAAATTCTCTCTTTAAACTATTTGTGTGAAAAAATGATAAAAATGTCCTGTGTGTACAGTGTAGCATGACTGCATAATTGTCATTCAAAGGGTGACAGCGCTGAGAGCTGGAAATTGGCCTGGGCAGGAAGGGGGTGAAGGGGTTTAAAGCAGCTCATTTGAAAAACAAGACTACAATTTATTTGTTAAGCATCTTGTGTGGTGAACATTCCCGAGCAAGACACAGGGCACGAAATGTGCCAAACATTAGATGGTGTGGTAAGGAGTGCCGGGACACAGGTGGGTGGAGGGTTGGAAGGTCCTCTCCAGAAAGGGAGGTACAGACAAATCTGGGTTCAGGGTACAACCAGCTGGAGGGTGCTTTCCTGAAAGGAGGAGGTGGTTTATCTTGGGTACAGCCAGAATAAGGGGCATTTACAAAAGCAAGGTGGTCACCAACTCTGGGTACAGCCAGAATAAGGGGCATTTACAAAAGCAAGGTGGTCACCAACTCTGGGTACAGCCAGAATAAGGGGCATTTACAAAAGCAAGGTGGTCATCAACTCTGGGTACAGCCAGCTGGATGGTGGGGGGGGTGTTCTTGTAGCGCCCAATTATCAGTCTTTTCCCTGCTGACTGGGACCACCAACTTGCCTGTCGATCTGCCAATCTTTTTTTTTTTACATTAAAGCATCTTCTCTGGTAAGTCGAATAGTTATGTGCAGCTCTAGGAAAAACATGTCTTAGGGTTAGAGGTCAGGGTCAGGGCTAGGGTCAGGGCTAGGGTTAGGGGTCAGGGCTACTGTTAGGGGTCAGGGTCAGGGCTAGGGTTAGGGGTCAGGGCTAGGGTTAGGGCTAGGGTTAGGGGTCAGGGTCAGGGCTAGGGTTAGGGGTCAGGGTCAGGGCTAGGGGTCAGGGTCAGGACTAGGGCTAGGGTTAGGGGTCAGGGTCAGGGCTACCATTAGGGGTCAGGGTCAGGGTTACCGTTAGGGGTCAGGGCTAGGGTTAGGGTTAGGGGTCAGGGTCAGGGCTACCGTTAGGGGTCAGGGTCAGGGCTAGGGTTAGGGGTCAGGGCTAGGGGTCAGAGCTACTGTTAGGGGTCAGGGTCAGGGCTAGGGTTAGGGGTCAGGGTCAGGGCTAGGGTCAGGGCTAGGGTTAGGGGTCAGGGCTACTGTTAGGGGTCAGGGTCAGGGCTAGGGTTAGGGGTCAGGGTCAGGGCTAGGGTTAGGGCTAGGGTTAGGGGTCAGGGTCAGGGCTACTGTTAGATGCCACTCAATGTGAGTTTATTTATAGTTTTTATTGCAAATAAATGCTGGTTTTGCTACAGAGAGCACTAGATCCCTTTCCTCTTTGTTCCATATGTCCTATTGCTGCCATACCTGGGGTCGTTTGTTTTGATACGGAGATATCAGTTACCTGCTGACCCTTGATACCAGGACCTGTGTTATTGCACACCACGTTTTGTGACCTCCCGGAGGTCGAAGTATTGAGGTGAGAGGCCATCCTTATTCTCTGGTGGAGGATCTTTTCTTTGGTCGCCTGTTCTGGATTCGCACTAATTTATGAAATTATTGGATTTTTTGGACTTTATTTATTTCTTTATTTTTATAAATTTCTGCGCTGCGCTTTTTTATCACAAGTCTTTATGGGATGTTTTATTTGAATTTATCCTAAGTACTGGCTAGCACTCTTATTGTATATTTTGTATTTCACGATGGATACTCTCTTATATTTTGAACCTACAGAATATTCTACAGGGATGTGATGCTCTCCAGAAATTCTGGTTTCAGTATTTATAAAAGAGAGAGATTTCTTGAGGCCCCTTAAATAATTTACCCACGAGGAAGTCCCTGTATCTGCTGGGGTACCGCTATACGGCAGATAGGGTTTGTTCTCTGAAAATGCTTTATTTGGTTTATTCTGTACACCTCAAATTTTAATTATTCAGACTATTTGAAGTGAATGGGAAAAAATAAATCATAGTCCTGATTCTCCTCAGCCAAACAAAGGTGATCGGTTGCCATATTTAATCGGTATTTTCTTTGCAGTGCGGGTTCAGTAAGTCCGGTAAGATATGTCCAAAATTACCGAGACGTCTGTGGACAGTATAATTTCAGAACGTTCTTCTGGATCTCTTTGGTTCTTATTCCATATATTATTGGGTTGAGCATTGGAGGAATTATCAGGTATAGGATAGACAGGATAATTTGGGTGGAAGAAGCGGTGTGCCCCCCAAACCTTTGAGTGACAGCGGAGAAAAGTTCCGGGACGTAAGCCAAAACTATGACACAAACATGGCTGACTCATGTACTCCCGACTTTGTGTCTGGCCTCTCGGGATGGGAGGTTGAAGACAGCGGTTACAATGATTACATAAGACACTGTAATGCACATGACATCTACTCCAACTACAAGCAGAGCGACTGTTAACCCGTACACAACATTGACTCTAATGTTTACACAGGACAGCTTAGCTACGGCCATGTGCTCACAATAAGTATGAATAATCACATGGCTCTGGCAAAATGGCAACCTCTTGATCAGCAAAGGAAGTGGAAATATCAGGAGAGTTCCTCTCATGACCACCAAGGCTCCAATTTTTGCAATAAATGGGTTGGTCAAGACAGTGGAATATCTCAGTGGTTGGCAAATGGCAACATAGCGATCAAAGGCCATAGCCAAGACGACAGTGGAGGACATAATGGCGGAGGAATGGATGAAGAACATCTGAACCAGGCAACCCTCAAAGAAGATCTCTCGGAGGTTGAACCAGAAGATCAGGAGCATTTTGGGACGGGCAGCACTGGATTGGACAAGGTCTGATAACAACAACATGGAAATGAAGAGGTACATGGGCTGGTGGAGGCTCTGCTTCTTTTTTATTGGTAAGAAGGACACTACTGTTGGCCAACAAGGTTATCAGGTACATGAAGAAGATCAGCAATGAAATATAGACATGGACATCTTCCAGACCAGGAATTCCAATCAGGATGAAATGAGAGGAGCTCAGGTTATCACCACCAGACGCCATGACTCTATTGTGTGCTGGTTCAAGATGTCCTTTTCTAATGTTATCAGTGTAACAACATCGGGAAACACTTTAGAGATTTCTCTTCACAGAGAAAAAAATACTATTCTGCAGAGGATAAAACACGTATGAAAAAGAGGTTCACATTTATTGGTAAAATTACCGAAACTTCTGTAGACAGTATAATTTCAGAACGTTCTTCTGGATCTCTTTGGTTCTTATTCCGTATATTATTGGGTTGAGCATTGGAGGAATTATCAGGTATAGGATAGACAGGATAATTTGGGTGGAAGAAGCGGTGTGCCCCCCATACCTTTGAGTGACAGAGGAGAAAAGTGCCGGGACGTAAGACAGAAGAATGACACAAACGTGGCTGACGCACGTACTCCCGACTTTGTGTCTGGCCTCTCGGGATGGGAGGTTGAAGACAGCGGTTACAATGATTACATATGACACTGTAATGCACATGACATCTACTCCAACTACAAGCAGAGCGACTGCTAACCCGTACACAACATTGACTCTGATGTTTGCACAGGACAGCTTAGCTACGGCCATGTGTTCACAAAAAGTATGATTAATCACATGACTCCGGCAAAATGGCAACCTCTTAACCAAAAAAGAAAGTGGAAATATCAAAAGAGTTCCTCTCATGACCGCTAAGACTCCAATTTTTGCAACCAGCGGGTTGGTCAAGACGGTGGAATATCTCAATGGTTGGCATATGGCAACATATCGATCAAAGGCCATAGCCAAGACGACAGTGGAGGACATAATGGCGGAGGAATGGATGAAGAACATCTGAACCAGGCAACCCTCAAAGAAGATCTCTCGGAGGTTGAACCAGAAGATCAGGAGCATTTTGGGAAGGGCAGCACTGGATTGGACAAGGTCTGATAACAACAACATGGAAAGGAAGAGGTACATGGGCTGGTGGAGGCTCTGCTCCTTTTTAATGGTAAGCAGGACACTAATATTGGCCAACAAGGTTATCAGGTACATGAAGAAGATCGGCAATGAAATCCAGACCTGGACATCTTCCAGACCGGGAATTCCAATCAGGATGAAATAAGAGGAGCTCAGGTTATCACCACCAGACGCCATGACTCTATTGTGTGCTGGTCCAAGATGTCCTCTTCTAATATTATCAGTGTAACAACATCGGCAAACACTTTAGAGATTTCTCTTCACCATCATCTGTAGAAGACAAAACACGTATGAAAAATAGGTTCACATGTATTAATAATATTCTGGGTCTAAAAATAATCATCTCAGTTCTTCCATCTTGACCTTGTCTTCTCCCACATCTGCACTCCATGCAACCTCTCCAACTATCCTTACCCTCTCTCTGATCACTACCTTATGTATTTCACTCTCTCCCTCTCCTCCGCCTCCTCTCCCTCCTCTCCTTCCGAACGCCTAAAGGTTACTGGTAGAAACCTTCGCCACCTCAACCCTTCTCTTCTCTGCTCTGCCACTGACCACCTCTATGACAAAATCGCACCCCTGTCCTGCCCCAACCACTTCTGTCTACAACACTTCACTTCTAGCCCTACTGGACTCACTGCCCCCTCACCACACACAGAATCAGGCCCGACCCCTTCAACCTTGGCAAACAGATGATCCTAGAAGTCTGAAAAAACACAGTCGTGCTCTCGAGTGCCTGTGGCGTAAGATGAAGGCCCAGAAAGATTTCAGGGTAGTATAAATCTGCCAAGCAGGCCCACTCACTGCCCAAGAAATTGCCAATCACTTTGAGCAGAAGATTGATACAATTAACGAGGAGATCTTTACTGTTCAGGTAGCCTCTGTTTTGCTGTGTCTGGGATTTGATCCTGGGACCTGGTGTTCGTTAGACGGTTCCTATTGCCTGAACCACCAGGGAACTTGCTTTATGGTAAAATCCTGGTTATGTTCTGCTGCGTCAGTTTGGATGTTGGCTCCACCCTGGGACCAGCTGTTGGTAGTCACCTGATCAGTGGCCCTATAAATCTTCACTTCCCCTTCCTTTCCTTGCCCTAGTATAGGTTCATGTTTGTGTGGATGCAATTTGTTTCTGGTTGCTGACTTGGCTTGTTCCTGACTCCGATTCTTGGATTACCCCTTGGATTTACGCTGATCTTGTTGCCGACCCTGCCTGTTTCCAACACTGCCTTCTGGTGGACCCCTGTGTACTTCTGCCTTGGTCCACTGACTGGATTGTCCTTTCTCCCACTGGGTTCCTGTCTTTGGCCTCTACCAACTGTGAGTAATTTGCTGGTGGTTCCTCGTTAGGCTGTTTGCACTTTCTATTGTGGTCCCTTAATACTGGCTGCAGGATCTCAACCGTCCCTCCACCTGATATTGGGATAACAATACTACGGTCAGGAAACCGAAGTGACTGTTGTAATCTCCTGGCAGACTTGACACCCTCCACGCTTTACACCTCATGCCCACAGGTACAATCATTACTTCCCTCTTTCAACCCCACCACTATAGACGAGGTTGCTAAATTACTTGACAACGTCCATTTTAACACCTGCCCTCTGGATCCTGTTCCCTCGCAAATTCTACATTCAACCTTCTACACTCTCTAACCCACACCTTCAATCTCTCCCTCTCTTCTGGCATCTTCCCCCAACTCTCTAAAACATGCACTAGTCAGCCCCAAACTTAAAGCTCTCACTGGACCCATCCGATCTTAACAACCTACTTCCCGTCTCCTTGCTCCCCTTTTTTATCCAAACTCATTGAACGTCTAGTCTACAACCGACTGAGCATCCACCTTGCCAATAATGGCCTTCTTGATCCCCTTCAGTCTGGATTTTGTCCTCAACACTCCACAGAAACTGCTCTCCTAAAACTAACAAACGATATACTAACGGCAAAAACTAAGGGACACTATTCTGTGCTCCTACTCCTGGACCTCTCAGCCGCCTTCTATACGGTTGACCACCCCCTCCTTCTCAAAAAAACTCCACACCTTCAGTCTCCGTGACTGTACTCTTCACTGGTTCACTTCCTACTTAACCAACCGCACCTTCAGAGTTACTTACAACTCTACTTCCTCCTCTCCTCTTCCATTCTCAGTTGGGGTCCCCCAAGGTTCTGTTCTTGGACCTCTCCTATTTTCAATCTACACCTCCTCCCTGGGTCAGCTGATAGCCTCCCACAGCTTCTAATACCACCTCTACACTGATGACACCCAAATCTATTTCTCTGCCCCTCAACCCGCCCCTTCATTCTCCTCACGTATCACTAATTTACTATCAGATATACCACTTTGGATGTTACACCACTTCCTCAAACTCAATCTATCCAAAATAAAACTTATAATTTTCCCTCCCCCACGTGCCTCTTCCCCCGATCTCTCTGTCAAAATTGATGGCACAACCATAAGCCCATCCCCCACATGCCAAGTTCCTAGGAGTAGTCCTGGACTCTGACCTCTCCTTTAAGCCTCACATCCAATCCTTGTTCGAATCTTGCCGCCTCAACCTCCGCAACATCTCCAAAATACGCCCCTTTCTAACCAATGACACCACAAAGCCACTCCCTGGTCATCTCTCACCTCGATTACTGCAACTCCCTCCTCATTGGCTTACCTCGGCATACTCTTTCCCCCCCTTCAATCCATCATGAATGCTGCTGCCAGACTCGTCCACCTTACCGATCGCTCTGTGTCTGCTACTCCTCTCTGTCAATCCCTCCACCGGCTTCCACTCACCCGACTAATTAAATTTAAAATACTAACAAAGCCGTCCATAACTCGGCCCCCAGCTACATCACTGACCTGGTCTCTAAATACCAATCTAATCGTTCTCTTCGTTCTTCTCAAGACCTCCTGCTCTCTAGCTCTCTTATCACCTCCTCCCATGCTCGTCTCTAGGACTTTTCCAGAGCCTCTCCAAGCCTATGGTACTCCTTACCCCAATCTGTCCATCCATCTCCCTCTCTATTAGCTTTTAGAGGATCCCTGAAAACCCTCCTCTCCAGAGAAGTCTCTCCTACCCACACCTAAAAACTGTGTATTTTTATTTTCTCCATCTGATCACCCCCCCCACAGCTACTACCCTTTGTCCAACTTGTCCCTCCATTTTAGATTGTAAGCTCTAACGAGCCGAGCCCTCTGATCCTTCCTCTATTGAAAACTGTACCATCTTCTCCGATGTTGTAAAGCACTGCGCAAACTGTTGGCGCTATATAAATCCTGAATAATAATACAGTGGAACCTCGGATTACGAGTATAATTTGTTCCCGGGAGAACGCTCGTAATCCAAAGCACTCGCATATCAAAGCGAGTTTCCCCATAGGAGTCAATGGAAACAAAAATAATTAGTTCCACATTGACTTTAAAGGCATGCAATACCGCATGTAGCCAGAGGTGGGGGGGCGCCGGAGAGCCTCGGAATCACTCGGAAAGGCCTAAGGACACCTCGGCTGAACTCGGAAAGGCTTGTGAACGTAGTATTTCCGTGTCTTTCCCGGGCATTTCTGAATGTCTCAGATCGGCACAGTTGGGCTCTGCTTGGCTTTGGCACCCCTCCCCCCTACTTCAGGCCAAACGTGGTATTGCACACCACTTTGGCTTGAATCCTGCTCGTTTTTTGCAAGACAACATTCACAAACCGAGTCAGGATTTATAAAAATACAGCGCTTGTATTGCGAAACGCTCGTTACTCGCAATCCGAGGTTCCACTGTAATAATAATAATAATAATAATAATTATAAATGTATGATTATAATATGTGACTGTGGGGGAGGGGACATTAGAGTGTAAGGTCCTCTGTACAGAGACTGATGTGACTTTTTTCGTACATTCGGAAAATTTCTTTTTTTATTTGTTTTTTGCTTTTTCAGAAATTCTGAATTTTCGAGATTTTCCATGTTTTTTTTTTATTTTTTTATTTAATGCTTGTTTTTCAGTTATACAGCAACGACATGTTTATAAAAACTTACCACATTTTTTGCTCCCGTTTTTAAAAGAATAAATAGGGTAAAAAGTTAATTAAGTGAAAATATTTGGAATGGTATTAGTCGTAGAAAATGTGTCGCACATTAGAGAAACTAAAACGGCATTTTTTTTGTAGTATGGGTTAATTTCTCTGTCTATTATATTATTTAAAAAAAAAAAAGAAAGAAGAAAGAAGAAATTTTTGTTATTTTTTTTTTATATATATACAAGGTATTAAAAAAAAAAAAGAAAGGAAAAGAAAAATAGAAAGAAAAGCCTGTTTGTATTTTTTTTCTATACAACAAAATGAATAAACATATTGAAAATAAAAAGAAAAAGAAAAAGAAACAAAGTTCCCATCTAAAAAGAAAAAAAAGATACAATGTGAAAATAATTTTTCTACGTATTTGATAAGTTTCTTTGCTGAACAATTAATAAACAAAATATATATTCAGGTTATAAAAAAAAAGTAAAATTTTTTGCAAATAAAATAAAAAAGAAACGTTGTTCCTCCTCCATGTAAAGTGTCCATAGAAGTATAATTCCTAATACTGGAGATGATGAGAATGTAGTCCGGTGGAGATGATGAGAATGTAGTCCGGTGGAGATGATGAGAATGTAGTCCAGTGGAGATGATGAGAATGTAGTCCGGTGGGGAAGACTCGGCGTTCCGAGGCGCTCTCTGTGATTATAAAGCTTGTGTGATCTTCTGGGGACCGGCATGGAGGTCACATCATCTCATTATAATTAGGATGTGGATCCCATAAGAGTCACACAGACAGGCTGGGGAGATCCGGCCTTCACCGGGAGGATTTCTTCCTTCCTGTGTCTTCCTTCCCGACACAATTCTATTTTTCCTCTCCTTAGGATCACATTTCATACAATTATTTCCCCAGACGGGACAAAGAACCTCCAATGTTTTGGTAGACGACCAATTCCAGGACAACTGAAGAACCTCGAGATCCCAAACCATGAAATGTGTGTAGACAATGAGGGATGACTCATCAGCTGTCAGAGGGTTTCCCGCTGACGGCTGAATGTAAAGAGAACATGCCGGCATTTAATAATGATGAAAAAAAACTGAGTGGGGGTCCCCCCCAATGCATACCAGGCCCTTTGGGTCTAACAGCACTCCGACCCCTCTACACCCCAGATATCCCCCCAGCACTCCGCCCCCTCTACACACCAGATATCCCCCCAGGACTCTGACCCCTCTACACCCCAGATATCCCCCCCAGCACTCTGACCCCTCTACACCCCATATATCCCCCCCAGCACTCTGACCCCTCTACACTCCAGATATCCCCCCAGCACTCCGACCCCTCTACACCCCAGATATCTCCCCCAGCACTCTGACCCCTCTACACCCCCGATATCCCCCCAGCACTCCGACCCCTCTACACCCCAGATCTCCCCCCCAGCACTCCGACCCCTCTACACCCCAGATATCCCCCCCCAGCACTCTGACCCCTCTACACCCCAGATATCCTCCTCAGCACTCCGGCCCCTCTACACCCCAGATATCCCCCCAGCACTCTGACCCCTCTACACCCCAGATATCCCTCCAGGACTCTGACCCCCTCTACACCCCATATATCCCCCCAGCACTCTGACCCCTCTACACCCTAGATATCCCCCCAGCACTCTGACCCCTCTACACCTGAGATATCCCCCCAGCACTCTGACCCCTATACACCCCAGATATCCCCCCAGCACTCTGATCCCTATACACCCCAGATATCCCCCCAGCACTCTGACCCCTATACACCCCGTTGATCGGCTTTTCTCCCTTCGCGTCTGACAGACACAAGTAGAGGAGAGCCGATCGGCTGCTCTCCTGACAGGGGGGGTCTGTGCTGATTGTTTATCAGTGCAGCCCCCCTCTAGATGGCCGCCCAGAACCAGTGGTGTATTTAGGTTTTGGGCTGCCCTAGGCCTGACAAAACCCGTGCACCCTCTAGTTTAAATATGACCCACAGCTTCCCACCCTTTCCTGTGAAGGCCACACCCCCATTTGAGACCTGCTCTGACATTTCCAGTGGCCCTGCCAGTATCATTATACCGACAGTAGTGTGGTCGCTTTATGGGGGCACTAGACTGATTTGCCTCCTGGCCCAGTCTGCCCCAAGACTGGCGCTACTCTAAAAGTGTAGCGCAAGCTACGGGGACTCTTTTTGTGCTGCCCCCCTACAAAGTGCTGCCCTAGGCCTGGGCCTTGTTGGCCTAGGCCAAGATACAGCATTGCCCAGGACCACCAGGGATGCCCACCAGGTATGCCACACTGGACCACCAGGGATATGACAATCAGTACCCAGGCAGATGGCAACCAGTTTCCATCAGCAATGCCTATCAGTGCCGCCTATCAGTGTCGCCCATCAGTGTGGCCTATCAGTGCCTATCGGTATCGGTGCCATCTATATGCTGGTAACATTGCCAGTTCTACGGCCATTTCCCTGACAATATTTTTACACCTTTAACATATAGTTACGCGTTTCACATTGAAAAAAAACATAAAAAAAAACATTTATTTAATTTGTAAATAATTTTTTGATGCTTTGTACCATTGCTGATAGCTTGAAGTGTAAACAAAACAGTTGGGTTCAGTATCGGTAATTGGTATCGGCGAGTACTAAAAAAAAAGTATTGGTACTTCTACTTGTTACTCGTGATTTCCATTATTTGGCAATAGTATTACGAGCAGCAAATAGAATATGTTCTAGACATGTGCACTGCTGAAAATGTGTTTGTTTTCATTTTAGTTTAATTTGTTATTTGTTTTTCGGGTGATCGCAATTTGGAAAATTTGTAAATTCGTAAATACAAAAATTCGTAATTTTGCTAAGTTTGTCAATTCTAAGTTTCGTAAATTCGAAAATTCTTAATTTCATTGGTATTGGAAACAGATAATCTCCAAAAAATTATGTATAGCAAAAAAAAAATATATATACTGTATATATAGTTATCAAACAACCACTAAAAAGTGCAATGTGCTAGCTGCACTGAAAATAGTCCAATGACAAGCAATCTTGATCCTATACAGTAGGTTCCAGCAAACAAAAGGTTCAATGTCGGTGGTGCTGTATACAGACAAGTGCCGCTATCTCTTCCACCCGATAAAAATGTGCCACCATCACCAATGGTTAAAATCAACACTCACCAGACCCCAGATATTAATAGGCTCCAAGGTGGTGTCTTTTCTTTATCCGTCAGTGGGTGTTACCTCCTTTTTCCTTTTACAAGGTATCCTTAAATCCTCAAAGACAAGGGGCTCATCATGGTGTAGTATGTTAAAAATATATTTATTTAAAAAAGGTAAAAAAAATAACACTTACAATATAAAGTGCCTCTGACCGGCACTGAGTGTCTTTGGCAGTGTCAACCGTTAAAAGCCGCTGACCAGCATTTAAATGGCGTCCTAAGAGGTGTGCATGCCCCGCTTTTCACCGCATGTGTTGCTACAAGGGGTCCTTGCGTGCTTCACCCTCTATGTGTGTGTCCAGGCAGCCTCCATCAATCAGTTATTGATTATGAGAACAAACCATAACTACAGGATATTCAATATTTCAATCTTCAACGTTTCTAGGGAACAATAATAGATTTCAGATAAAATAAAAAATGGCATAGTTACCGATTCCAAAAGGACTATTTCCTACTGATGATTTGTAGTTACGGCCGACATATTCATGCAGATCGAGTGGTCATGTGTAATATATGGGAAGAAGATATTGTGCACTCGATCAAAATTATGGACAAGGAAGAAAATTCTTTGACCCTGCCAGACCCCCGGGTTCTACTTGTAACTTTCGCATCAGCCGAACTGACATTGCTTGTTTTTGCACTCTAATTCCTTCCGATAGTGGAAAAGTATTCCGGATCAGAGTGAATTTTAGCCAGATCCAGAGAGACTTAGGCTAGCGTATCAGTAGATACGCCAGCCTAAGTCTGAATGTGCGCCGGCGCTAATTTAAGCGTATTCTGGTAACCAGATGCGCTTTATTAGGCTCAGATACGAGCGGCGTAAGTGTCTTACACCCTCGTATCCTAAAGTGTAATTTTAAGGCTGACCGCTAGGTGGCGCTTCCATTGCGGTCGGCGTAGAATATGTAAATCACTAGATACACCTATTCACGAACGTACGCCCGGCCGACGCAGTACAGATACGCCGTTTACGTAACGCATTAGTGGCCTAAAGGTATTCCATCAAATACTGTAGATGGAATAGTAATGTAAAGTATGGCCGCCGTTCCCGCTTCGAAATTCGAAAATTTTACGTCGTTTGCGTAAGTCGTCCGTGAATAGGGATTTACTTTGTTTACGTCCACGTCGAAATCAATAGGCCCGTGCAGCGGACTTAGCCGCAATGCACACTGGGAAATGTAGGCGCACGGCACATGCGCAGTTGCAAAAAAACGTCAATCACGTCGGGTCAAGCCTAATTATCATAAAACACGCCCCCTCAGACAAATTTAAATTAGGCGTCCTTACGCCCGCCCGCTTTAGGCTACGCCGCCTTAACTTAGCAGGCAAGTACATTGTGAATCATGTACTTGCCTCGCTAACTTACGGCGGCGTAGCCTAAATGCCTTGAGCTATGCCGCCGCAAGTATGCGCTCGCCATCCTGAATCTAGCCATTTGTCTCTATTATCAGGATGTGCTGCCTCAAGGAGAACAAAAAAGAAACGGGACAGAGAACACATTTTTTTTATCTCTGAAGGAAAGTTTTTTTTTTTTTTTGCTACTGAACTCTGGGGTTCAACTACTTGCCGACCAGCCGCCGGCTGGCAGGTCGGCTCCCCTGCGCGAGAGCCCGTAGCTCTACGTCGGCTCTCGAAGCGGCCACTAGGGGCGCATGCGCGCTGCCCGCTCGTCCCTGACTTCCGTGCGCGTTCCCGGGGGGCGCGATCGCCGCCGGGCACCCGCGATTGCTCGCTACAGAGCGAGGATTGGGAGCTGTGTGTGTAAACACACAGCTCCCGGTCCTGTCAGGGGGGAAATTCCTGACCGTCTGTTCATACAATGTATGAACAGCGATCTGTCATTTCCCCTAGTGAGGCCAACCCCCCTAGAGTTAGAACACACCCAGGTAACATACTCAACCCCTTCCCTAGTGTTAACCCCTTCCCTGCCAGTGGCATTTTTATAGTAATCCAATGCATTTTTATAGCACTGATCGCTATAAAAATGCCAATAGTCCCAAAAATGTGTCAAAAGTGTCCGAAGTGTCCGCCGTAATGTCGCAGTACCGAAAAAAATCGCTGATCGCCGCCTTTACTAGTAAAAAAAATATTAATAAAAATGCCATTAAACTACCCCCTATTTTGTAAACGCTATAACTTTTGCGCAAACCAATCAAAAACGTTTATTGCGATTTTTTTTTACGAAAAATATGTAGAAGAATACGTATCGGCCCAAACTGAGGAAAAAAATAGTTTTTTTATATATTTTTGGGGGATATTTATTACAGCAAAAAGTAAAAAATATTGGGCTAGATTCAGCAAAGAATCCATAGATACGCCATGTAAATTCAAATCTGCGCCGGTGTATCTACTTTCTGTATTCAGAAAGCTAGATACGCCGACATTAGCCTAAGATCCGACTGGCGTAATTCTATTACGCTGTTGTATCTTAGGGTGCATTCTCACGCTGGCCGCTAGGTGGCGCTTCACAAACGTACGTGCGCCCGGCGTTCGTTTTTTACGTTGTTTGCGTAAGGCTTTTTCGGCGTAACGTTGTGCCTGCTTCTATGAGGCGCACTCAATGTTAAGTATGGACGTCGTTCCCGCTTCGATTTTTTAATTTTTTTACGTTGTTTGCGTAAGTCGTTCGCGAATAGGGCTGGACGTAATTTACGTTCAAGTCTAAACCAATGACGTCCTTGCGACGTCATTTGGAGCAATGCACACTGGGATATGTACACGGACGGCGCATACGCCGTTCGTACAAAACGTCAATCACATCAGGTCAACACACACTCGCTCATTACGCCATATTTTACTTGTGATCACTTGTACTCGTCTTTCACTGGGCTTGTACTTTTTTATCTATTTTATATATTTTTATCCAGTTTTTTGTCTATTTTGGCTTTTATTTTCTATGCCTAATAAAGGCTTGTTTTGGGATTAACCGCACTATGTGAGTACGTTTTCCCTTACATGGTTTCTACGTTTGGCCTGCATATCATACTCTTTCATCTGAGAACCACACCTGCACGAGCTGTCTCCTCTCATTGGATTGGACCCGTCCTGGCGGATTAAAGGCCGGCACATCAAACAGCTTCCCCACTGACATCACGGCTGCCTAGGAGCTCGTACATGCGTGTTTGACATACCGTCGCTGACGTGTATGTCCACACTTTCCGGTAAGAGTACCCATCTTTATACTTGTTTATTTGGATACTATTATGGATTGCCGATGAGGTTCCAACTGCTTATTAAGAACATCTGAGTTCCATACCTGAGAAGATCACAACATCTTCCATTCCTCTACAGTCATTTGGTCTTTTCCACAAAGAACTTCTGACCAACTCCAAAAAAAGGAAATACATTGCATATATATATTTCTTTGGACTGTATAGGCCATTTTGACCTTGGACTATCACATTTACATTTTGGAGTTACACGTTTAAATTATATGGACTTCATCTGAGGTTCTTATTATCATTTATTTTTGTGTTCCCTCACTTATCACGGTGTGTTCACATTACACATTATCCAGCTAGATCTCACTTTCTAGCTGCCTTTCAGGTTATTTACCTGTCACATTACTTGGGGGTGTGTCCCCCTTTTTTGTGTTTTTTTTATTTTTTCTTTGATTCTTCACTGAATTTTGATTATTTACCATATTTTTTGATTCATTTCACTGAATATTCAGCGCTGCACTTTTTCTTTTTTACACATTAACATAAAACACGCCTCCCCTTCCACATTTCAATTCCGCGCGCTTATGCCGGCCCCATTTACGCTACGCCGCCGCAACTTACGGAGCAAGTGATTTGTGAATACTGCACTTGCTCCTGTAAGTTGCGGCGGCGTAGCGTAAATACGATACGCTGCGCCGCCATTAGATTGCGCGCCCCTACCTGAATCTAGCCCATTATTTTTTTTCAAAATTGTGGCTCTATTTTTGTTTATAGCGCAAAAACTAAAAACCGCAGAGGTGATCAAATACCACCAAAAGAAAGCTCTATTTGTAGGCGACAAATTTCAAATGATCAAAGACATAAATTTATTTGCTCAAAAACTTTTGTTCAAGGTTCTTTATGATAAATCTTTGGTTGCTTCCCATTCTGTGCCTTTTGAACAACTAAAATACGATGCAGATGAAATCCAAGCGATAGAAAATTTGATGGAACTGTGGGAGGAGGGCCACACTGATGACGATGTTCTAGTAACTTCGTCCTTATTGGGCATATGTGATCAAATACCACCAAAAGAAAGCTCTATTTGTGGGGAAAAAAGGACGCCAATTTTGTTTGTGTACAACGTCGCACGACCGCGCAATTGTCAATTAAAGCGACGCAGTGCCGAATCGCAAAAAGTGCTCTAGTCTTTGACCAGCAATATGGTCCGGGGGTTAAGTGGTTAATCAGACAGAGTAGGGTTGCTGAGAACGCCGCGTTCAACAATGTTTTTTTTTTGTGTGTTTGTTCCAGCCCCTGCTCAAAAGGACATTGTGCGATGCCTCTGACACTAGGTGGCAGCGGTTTGCTGAGATAGAAAAATACTTTTATGATAACCTGGTAGACTGACCGATTCAAACTTAAAGAGGGAAAGCTCCATCCTCCCGGGGATGCAGTTCTGCTTCTGTTTGTACAAATAGTGTGGTTGCCATGCATGTCTTTGTGTGTTTTTTCTTTTAGGTACCGGATCTGCTATCAAGTAGAGTTGAGCAGACATCTGGATGTTGGGGTTCGGACCCGAACCCGAACTTTAAAAAAAGAACCCGAACCCGAACTCCGAACCCCATTGAAGTCAATGGGACACAGACTTTTAGTAAAAAAAATGCGCGGAGGTCCCCCCAAATTCAATAACCAGACCCTTTAGGTCTGGTATGGATATTAAGGGGAACCCCGCCATCAATTTAAAAAAAATGACGTGAGGTTCCCCCTAAATATCCACTTTTAGCGATTCGGCACTGCGTCGCTTTAACTGACAATTGCGCGGTCGTGCGACGTTGTACACAAACAAAATTGGCGTCCTTTTTTCCCCACAAATAGAGCTTTCTTTTGGTGGTATTTGTCTGGGCTGTCCCAGTGACGTAGCAGAGTGTGCGTCAGAGGGGGACGGGGTCACGTGAGGCGTGGCCGCCTCCCCTATAAAAGAAACGTCAAAGCATCGGCGCGTCATTCGCTGAGCTGTGCTCTGAATGGATGGATGTTCTCATCGCTGTACCAATCGCTGAACACATCACCCATCGCTGGAGAGATCACCCGTCGCTGGATAGGTTATTGAATTTGCGGGGATCTCCACGCATTTTTTTTCCCGAACTCCGAACCCGGACCCGAACTTTCAGCAATTATTCGGGTTCAGGTCCGGGTTCGGGAAAAACCCAAAGTCCGTACCGAACCCGAACTTTACAGTTTGGGTTCGCTCAACTCTACTATCAAGACCATCGGAGAATGGGGTGGGACTAGATAGTTCAGAGATGGGCGGTAGTGTAATATATTTGGTGTGTGACTTACAATTGATGTATCTGGAGAAGTTCTAAGTAAGGATACGATGGAGTATCTCAGGATACTCCATCGTATCTCTGTTTTTGGCACGTGTATCTATGCGAGTGATTCTTAGAATCATTTTCGCATAGATACACTTAAGATCCGCCATGTGTAAGTCACTTACACTGTCGGATCTTAAATTTAATTATTCCGCCCGCCGCTAGATGACGTTTACGTTCAGGTCTCATTTGACTATGCAAATGAGCCTGATACGCCGATTCCCGAACGAATTTGTGCCGCGTCGTCGTCGTTTAAGTCGTTTCCGTAAGCGTAAGGTTACCCCTGCTATATGAGGGGTAACCTTACGCCAGTCCGCCGTATGCCATGTTAAGTATGGCGTCGGGTCCACGTCGTCTTTTTCCGTCGGTTACGTTGTTTTACTAAGTCGTTCTTGAATACGACTTTACGTCAATGACGCTCACGTCGGCGCCATTGACGGTTTCCATTGTGAGCTGGAGCATGCGCACTGGGATATTTTTTAGCCCGGCGCATGCGCAGTTCAATCGGCGCGGGGGCGCACTTAATTTGAATACAAGCCGCCCCCTTTGAATTACGCGGCCATACGCCGGGCCATTTACACTACACCGCCGCAAATTACGGAACAAGTGCTTGGAGAATACGGCACATGCTCCAGTAAGTTTCGGTGGCGTGGTGTAAATGGCTTACACTACGCCAACGCGGGATCTATGTGAATCTGGCCCAGTGTCTTTTTCTGGAGGGGGGTGTATGTAGCGCCCACCCCAAATCTAGGGGACGCTATTTCAAATTTCAGGGAAGTCTGGGCCAGTATTTGGGCCCAGACCTATTTTATTAATACAAGTTTGCCTCTGTTCTGGCTGTGGTACCGCTTGGTAGTTTCCCTTGTTGCCTGCAGGTGCCATCCCGGCCTTATGTTGGTACACAGGTGTACCATGGTGTGTTGGGTGTCCTTTCTCGGCAGCAGTACAGAGGGAGTGGTGACCCCGCTGTGCATGCTGGGGAAGGATAATTGAGGGGCAGACGCCATTTTCTGGGGTCCTTAGCCTCGTGGCCCTCCTGGCGCGAGGTGTGCGTGTGTGTGAGCCCGACTTTGGGGCCACGTTGGCCCGGAGTCGCTTCGCTGTTTAGTAGGCCCAGCTATTCTGGCTGGGGCCTGCAATCCTAAAAGGGGATCCCAAGCTGTCTGTCCACAAGGGAGGAAGCTGTCTTAATGAAGGAAACTGGGGGAGGACCTGCCCTGGAGGAGACCGGCAAAGTGTTAGCGTCTCGGGTGAGGCCTGGTGACCGAATTAAGGAGGGATCCACTACATTGAAAGCCCTGCAGTCTGCTGGTTCCGGCTTAAAGGCTCTTCTACTGCGCGGCTGAAGGTTTGGGACTTTGCAATCCTGTGGCCGAGGATTCCTGGACGCATCCAAGTTCATTCCAAGAGGTCCGTGGCAGAGACCGTCTGGACATTAGTTTGTGCGTCATCCCGGCTACTAGGCCATGTGAGGGGGGACTATCCGGGTGAGAAATACCCACTCAATAGCTGAGAGTGGAGACTGACTGAATATTTTTTAACACTCTGTACCGTGCGCCTGAACCAGAAACTGACTGCATGGTGTGAACTAGAGCAGCCCTCAAAATTTTCCACTCGCCTACTAGCATTTGGCGAGTGGATTTAAGCTGGGGGCGAGTGATGACAGGGCTGCATGCCCAATCTTCCTCCAATCTGTGCCTACACTTAGAGTCCCGATGAGATTGGCGGCCGAAGAGGAAAGGGGCATGCTCGGGAAAAGTAGTCTGGTGAGCCGCGCACAGGCAGAGCAGTACACAGGTGCTCTCCTTACAATTCTCATTAAGCCATGGGACCCAACAGTATGACCTCTCTGAGCCTGCCCCCCTCCCCCGAGCCCCGACCAATGTAGCTGGAGAGCAGAAAGTAATGAGTGAGGTGGAGGATTGCAAAAATTACCACTCCGGTGCAGCGCTCACTGAAAGTTGCCCTGACATGAGAGCGGCAGCCTTCCAGTTTGTGCCGTTTTCTTCTCCTTGTGCTCTATGTAAGTGTCCAGCAGTTCAGCCTGAGCACTGTGAGCAGACTGGTCTCAATGTGCGCTGTCAGTGTGCGCTGTCAGTGTGTGCTGTGCTATGGTGTCAATGGCTGTGCAGTTGTGTGGATCTCAGCGCTGGATTGTACTCCCTCCCGCTGTGCTGCAGCTCCTCTCCTCTCTGCCAGCCTGAATAAAAGGGGGAAGTGGGGACATGCAAGTGTGGAGCCGCACACACAGGCTCCTGATGATGAGATGAATGGGAGAGAGAGAGAGAGGATGGGAGTTGCAGAGGAGACAGCAAGAGAATGGGGAAGAGACCCAGTTCTAGTGCCCTGTCCCTCTGGTCTGCCCCCAGTGCCCTGTCCCTCTGGTCTGCCCCCAGTGCCCTGTCCCTCTGGTCTGCCCCCAGTGCCCTGTCCCTCTGGTCTGCCCCCAGTGCCCTTTCCCTCTGGTCTGCCCCCAGTGCCCTGTCCCTCTGGTCTGCCCCCAGTGCCCTGTCCCTCTGGTCTGCCCCCAGTGCCCTTTCCCTCTGATCTGCCCCCAGTGCCCTGTCCCTCTGGTCTGCCCCCAGTGCCCTGTCCCTCTGGTCTGCCCCCAGTGCCCTGTCCCTCTGGTCTGCCCCCAGTGCCCTGTCCCTCTGGTCTGCCCCCAGTGCCCTGTCCCTCTGGTCTGCCCCCCAGTGCCCTGTCCCTCTGGTCTGCCCCCAGTGCCCTGTCCCTCTGGTCTGCCCCCAGTGCCCTGTCCCTCTGGTCTGCCCCCAGTGCCCTGTCCCTCTGATCTGCCCCCAGTGCCCTTTCCCTCTGGTCTACCCCCCAGTGCCCTGTCCCTCTGGTCTACCCCCCAGTGCCCTGTCCCTCTGGTCTGCCCCCAGTGCCCTGTCCCTCTGGTCTGCCCCCAGTGCCCTGTCCCTCTGGTCTGCCCCCAGTGCCCTGTCCCTCTGGTCTGCCCCCAGTGCCATGTCCCATTTTGTTTAAGTTGTTGTTGGTAATATTTAATTTTGTAACTTGATTCTGCATAAAACATTGTCATTCCATGAGATAATCTACGAGGGCGTGTTTACGGGTGCAATTAGGCGCAGGGCAGTGTATGAATTAGGTGGGGCAACTGGTGGCGAGTAACTCTTGAGGCCTGGCTAGTAGCTCAGGACTTGAAATTTTGAGCCCTGAACTAGAGCCATTGGAATACATGGAAAACACTGCGCATGCTTTTGTAGTGCAGAAAAATGCTCACAAAACTGTACGGAACTGCATCTGGAGTGAACTGGCCCTAAAATAACTTTTTGACACCCTGAAATGCCAGTTTAGCCGCGTTTTACCGCGTTTGCGTTTATAAGCGTTTAGTTAAGAAACATCATAAGACCCTCCCTAAGCTCAAACAGTATTATTTACCATTTCAGCCATTTTGTGAGACCAGAGTGAGTAGCAGCTGAGAGAGCAGCAGTGTACTTGTATTTAGCGTGTCACCTGCCACAAGTTGTGGGTTGTCCACTTGCCACGTCACCTGCCACAAGTTGTGGATTGTCCACTTGCCACGTCACCTGCCACAAGTTGTGGATTGTCCACTTGCCATGTCACCTGCCACAAGTTGTGGATTGTCCACTTGCTACGTCACCTGCCACAAGTTGTGGGTTGTCCACTTGCCACGTCACCTGCCACAAGTTGTGGATTGTCCACTTGCTACGTCACCTGCCACAAGTTGTGGATTGTCCACTTGCTACGTCACCTGCCACAAGTTGTGGATTGTCCACTTGCTACGTCACCTGCCACAAGTTGTGGATTGTCCACTGGCCACGTCACCTGCCACAAGTTGTGGATTGTCCACTGGCCACGTCACCTGACACAAGTTGTGGGTTGTCCACTTGCCACGTCACCTGCCACAAGTTGTGGATTGTCCACTTGCCACGTCACCTGCCACAAGTTGTGGGTTGTCCACTTGCCATGTCACCTGCCACAAGTTGTGGATTGTCCACTTGCTACGTCACCTGCCACAAGTTGTGGGTTGTCCACTTGCCACGTCACCTGCCACAAGTTGTGGATTGTCCACTTGCTACGTCACCTGCCACAAGTTGTGGATTGTCCACTTGCTACATCACCTGCCACAAGTTGTGGATTGTCCACTTGCCATGTCACCTGCCACAAGTTGTGGATTGTCCACTTGCTACGTCACCTGCCACAAGTTGTGACTTGTCCACTTGCCACGTCACCTGCCACAAGTTGTGACTTGTCCACTTGCCATGTCACCTGCCACAAGTTGTGGATTGTCCACTTGCCACGTCACCTGCCACAAGTTGTGGGTTGTCCACTTGCTACGTCACCTGCCACAAGTTGTGACTTGTCCACTTGCCACGTCACCTGCCACAAGTTGTGGATTGTCCACTTGCTACGTCACCTGCCACAAGTTGTGACTTGTCCACTTGCCACGTCACCTGCCACAAGTTGTGGATTGTCCACTTGCCACGTCACCTGCCACAAGTTGTGGGTTGTCCACTTGCCATGTCACCTGCCACAAGTTGTGACTTGTCCACTTGCCACGTCACCTGCCACAAGTTGTGGATTGTCCACTTGCTACGTCACCTGCCACAAGTTGTGACTTGTCCACTTGCCATGTCACCTGCCACAAGTTGTGGATTGTCCACTTGCCACGTCACCTGCCACAAGTTGTGGATTGTCCACTTGCCACGTCACCTGCCACAAGTTGTGGGTTGTCCACTTGCCATGTCACCTGCCACAAGTTGTGGATTGTCCACTTGCTACGTCACCTGCCACAAGTTGTGGATTGTCCACTTGCCACGTCACCTGGCCACGTCACCTGCCACAAGTTGTGGGTTGTCCACTTGCCATGTCACCTGCCACAAGTTGTGGATTGTCCACTTGCCACGTCACCTGCCACAAGTTGTGGATTGTCCACTTGCCACGTCACCTGGCCACGTCACCTGCCACAAGTTGTGGACAGAGCAGGTAACATGTTTGTTATTTTAATTTGACTTTAATATCACTTTAAGGTTGCCCGTGGGACTTTAACCAGTTAGCAACCGCCCTATAGACGAAATACGTCTACAAGGCGGTTGCTTAATTCTAGGAGGGCGTCAATGTACGTCCTCCTAGAATCGCGCTCCCGCGCGCCCTGTGGGGCGCGCACACGGGAGTCTCCGTGACCGCCGGGTCCTCCGGACCCGGCTGATCACGGATCACAGTAAATCGCCGCTGATAGCGGCGGTTTACCACGTGAACGCTCCGTCCAATGACGGAGCGATCACTAGTAAACAAACCGGCGTCATGTGATGACGCCGGTTCCTCCCTTTCCTCTCTGTACCGAACTGTACAGTGTGAGAGAGGAGAGGGGAGAGAGCGGAAGCAGCAGCAGCTGCTGCTGCTGCTGCGGGCTGGATCTGTGACACATGCAGTCACAGATCCAGCCATCGATCCCTCCCTGTGCAATACTCTGCAGTACCAGCCATACTCTGCAATGCCCCCACACTCTGCAATGCCCCCACACTCTGCAATGCCCCCACACTCTGCAATGCCCCCACACTCTGCAATACCCCAAAATACTCTGCAATGCCCCCACACTCTGCAATGCCCCCACACTGTGCAATACCCCAAAATACTCTGCAATACCCCAAAATACTCTGCAATGCCCGCAATACTCCGCAATGCCCCGCAATACTCCGCAATGCCCCGCAATACTCCGCAATGCCCCACAATACTCCGCAATACCCCGCAATACTCCGCAATACCCCGCAATACCCCGCAATACTCCGCAATACCCCACAATACCCCGCAATACTCCGCAATACCCCACAATACCCCACAATACCCCGCAATACCCCGCAATACTCTGCAATACCCTGCAATAGCCCACAATACTCCGCAATACCCCACAATACCCCACAATACCCCGCAATACTCCGCAATACCCCGCAATACCCCACAATACCCCGCAATACCCCACAATACCCCGCAATACCCCGCAATACTCCGCAATGCCCCGCAATACTCCGCAATGCCCCACAATACCCCACAATACTCTGCAATACCCCGCAATACTCTGCAATACCCCGCAATACCCCGCAATACTCCGCAATACCCCACAATACTCCGCAATACCCCACAATACTCCGCAATACCCCACAATACTCCGCAATACCCCACAATACTCCGCAATACCCCACAATACTCCGCAATACCCTGCAACGTCGTCTATGGGGATTTTTAAGTAGCGAAGTTTGGCGCCATTCCACGAGCGTGTGCAATTTTGAAGGGTGACATGTTGGGTATCTATTTACTCAGCGTAACTTCATCTTTCACATTTATGCAAAAGAATGAAGAAAAAATACTAAATTTGCCAAATTTTATAACAGAAACAAAGAAAAAATATTTTTTTTTACAGAATTTTCAGTCTTTTTTCTTTTATAGCGCAAAAAATAAAAAACCCAACGGTGATTAAATACCACCAAAAGAAAGCTCCATTTGTGTTAAAAAAAGGACGAAAATTTCATTTGGGTACAGTGTTGTATGACTGAGTAATTGTCATTCAAATTGTGAGAGCACCGAAAGCTGAAAATTGGTCTGGTTATTAAGGGGGTTTACGTGCCCAGTGGTCAAGTGGTTAACAGGAGTTGCACCAAACAAAAATAAATCAACAAATTCTAAAATATGTACCGTATATATATTTTATTGAAATACATAATAAATGCCTAGATTACAGTTCCTAAAGAAACGCGTTTCGTAAAGCAACGCTCACTTCATCATGAGACAGACATGTTATATAGGATATATACGGAAAGACCAAGGCCCGGATTCACAAAGCACTTGCGCCGACGTATCTCCAGATCCGCCGCGTAAGTGCAAAAATATGCCGTTGTATATGTGCGCCGGACCCACAAACTAAGATGCGCCTAAAAACAGGCTTCAACCCGCCGATGTACCTTGCCTACGCCGGCGTAGCGTGGGCGCACATTTAGGCTGGACGCTCCCATTGTTTAGCCAGTCAAATATACAAATGAGGGAAATACGGCGATTCACGAATGTAAAAGCGCCCAACACAGGCTTAGCGATGTGATCGTAAGTTGTACGTCCGGCGTAAAGTTATGCCCCATAAAGGAGGTGTAACCCAGCAGCAGACATGCACAGGCGTATTTTACGTTGTTTGCGTTAGACGTGTGTCTGGCTGGGCGTAGGTTACATTCATGGCGTAGGCAGTGATCCAGCGTATCTTAGGCAGTTGTTCCGATGTGGTTTTGAGCATGCGCAGAGGGATGCGTCCACGTCCCGACGCATGCGCAATTCGTGATATGTATCTGTCTGGCGCTCGGACCATCATTTGCATGGGGTCACGCCTCATTTGCATGGCTCACGCCCACTTCCACCTACGCCAACTTTCACCTTCGAAACCCAGCGCAGTTTTGGAAGCAGTGCCTTTGTGAATTCCATGCTTGCCTCTCTGCGCTGCGTCGGCGTAGCGCACAGGGGGATGTGCTGCGGCGGCGTAATGTGCGCCTGCTGTCTGTGAATCCGGGCCATAGTCATTAATACACCGTATTACAAAAGAAAAATCTACTTGGCAGGAAAAAAGATATATGCCATGAAAAGGGTAATTATAGTAGTACCGTATATACTCGAGTATAAGCCGGGGCACCTAATTTTACCACAAAAAAATGGGAAAACGTATTGACTCGAGTATAAGCCTAGGGTGTCCATCTGCATGCCTCACTGTGCCTCACTTTGCCCTCTGTGTCCATGTGCATGCCTCACTGTGCCCATGCCTCACTGTGCGCATGCCTCACTGTGCCCATGCCTCACTGTGCCCATGCCTCACTGTGCGCATGCCTCACTGTGCGCATGCCTCACTGTGCGCATGCCTCACTGTGCCCATGCCTCACTGTGCCCATGACTAGACTTACGTTTACCATTGGAGTATATAGAAGGGGTGCCCGGCTTTAAAAAATCGGTGCACCCCAGTCGTAGGTCTCCCAGACAGCAAACTTTTCACACTTATAGAGAAGAACTGGGGCTACATGTGTGCCGAATTCCGGGTCTAGGGGACCTACAACCGGGCAGTACCGGGTCCCCAAATTTACCGGAGAAATTACCATTTAACATGGGAGTCTATGGAAGGGGTGCCGGAATTTGAAAAATCGGTGCTCCCCGGAAGTAGGTCCCCCAGACAACAAACTTTGCACACTTGTAGAGAGAGAGTGGGGCTACATGTGTGCTAAGATTGACCGCGGTATCGGGGCCCTAAAGTCCGGGAGATCAGGCGCAAACAGGAGACTCGAGTATAAGCCGAGGGGGCATTTTCAGCACCAAAAAAATGTGCTGAAAAACTTGGCTTAGGCCCCATACACACGATAGAATCCATCCGCTGATAAATCCCAGCAAATGGGTTTCAGCGGATAGATCCTATGGTGTGTACACTCCAGCGGATCTGTTTCCGCGGATATTTCTCCCCTGGGATGGATTCCAGCAGATCGAATATTCGCTGACATGCCAAACAAATCTATCTGCTGGAATCCATCCCAACGGATGGATCCGCTGGTCTGTATAGACTCACCGGATCCATCCGTCCGAAGGGATCCCCCGCATGCGTCGTAATGATTCGACGCATGCGTGGAATTCCTTATATGACAGCGTCGCGCACGTCGCCGCGTCATAATCGCGGCGACGGCGCGACACATCATCGCCAGAGGATTTCGGCGCGGATTTCAATGCGATGGTGTGTACACTCCATCGCATGGAAATCCGCAGAAATCCTCGAGAGGATTTATCCGCGGAAACGGTCCGCTGGACCGTATCCGCGGATAAATCCTCCCGTGTGTATGGGGCCTTATACTCGAGTATATACGGTAGTATTAACTCAAAAAACAATTGTCAAAAAGTACCAGGGATAACCACTGACCTTTGTTACTTATTTGGTGGGCGGTTATGCCCTGTACTTTTTGACAATAATTTTTTTTTTTTTTTAGTAAGTTTATCCTTTTTATGGCGTGTAAATTTTCCTTTTGGAATACGGTGCATTAATGAATTGGTCTTTCGACAAATATCTTATATAACATGTCTTCTCCTGATGAAGTGAACGCTGTTTTACGAAACGTGTCAGGGCTCCAACAATTTTTTCTCTCGTGTATACATTTTACAATTATGTACGACTTTTTTGGTGTACAATTTGTGTAAGATCTTTTATTATGCATTTCAAAAAAAGTGTTTTTTTTTTATTTGTTTTTTTTACTTATTTTTGTTTGGTGCAACTCCTGTTAAAGTCCCACGGGCAACCTTAATATAGGAGTAATATTAGAAGACTTCCAAATGAAAAGATCTACAAATCACGTAGAAGAACAAACCGTTAAAGCCTCGTACACACGCACGGTTTTCTCGGCAAGAAGGCTGCTGGGAGAGCTCTCTGCAGAGAAAACCATTCGTGTTCATGGTCTCTCGGAATCTCGACGAGAAAAATAAGAGAACCTGCTCTCTATTTTTCTCGTTGGGATTCTCGGCAGAGTGTTTCCTGCCGAGAAACCCGAGCGTGTGTATACTTACCGGCCTCCATGGAAACCAGCGCATGCTCGAAAAAGACTTTGACGCATGCGCGGTAGCTTCCAAGGGCAGTGTAGGGTGTATCAAGATGGCGGCGACGGCATCGAATGTGACGAGCGCATGCTCATCGTAGTCAATGATGTCCCCCGCGTTCTTGCCATTTAAAAGAACAACGTTTTTTTATGTGTGTGTACACAGGGCTTGGCAAGACAAGCTTGCCAGGAATCCCGTCGAGAAAGCCAAACTTTTTTTTTCTACAAGATTCTCGCCCGTGTGTACGAGGCTTAAAGGTATATTTCTCCTGAATTACAGGTTCTCACTGCAGAATGGTAAACATTCATTTATGGTCATGTCAACCACGTGCTTGTGCCAATTGAGAAGGTATAGATCATGGAACCATGTAGCAGGAAAAGTATCCCATAAGCCGCACTGTTAGAAATCATGGAGGCACTTTTATTACCTACAACTCAAACATGCATTTGAGGCTCAGCGGGAGGATGACATATGGGTCATGGATGTGGCATCGGTCTTTAACTACCTGTCCGACGTGTCCTCCTACAAGGGATTTATATCCAGTTGCTATGCTATGCTGCTAAACCTCTTCTTACCGGGTGCCCCTCACAAGGCGGTGGCGCTGTGGGAACGGGATGTAGGAGCGTTTGAGGATGAGCAGTGGGAAGAGGCCTTGCAGGCGGTTCCCGCTTGCTCCCTGAATGTGGCACATAGACTTTCACAACTTTACATCCTCCTACGGGTTCACTATACGCCGGCCAGGCTGGCGAGGATGGGACTGGTGGTAGACCCCTGCTGTACAAGGTGCTGTAGAGACCATGGAGATCTCATTCACCTCCTGTGGCGATGCCCGAAGCTCCATCTATACTGGTCAGGGGTGGTGGACACGATTAACAGGGCCTTTCAGGCTCAGGTTCCTTTGGAGCCCAATGTGTGTCTCCTGGGGATCACGGAGGGTCTCCTGGTAGAGGATATCCCTAGACAGGCTATAGGCAGAGCTCTGTTCCAGGCTCGCCTGATAATACTGAGACACTGGAAGGACACTGAACCACCAACAGTGCAGGAATGGGTTAAACAAATGGGGGTCACTCTGAGGTTGGAGAAGGTGGTGTATCAGAAACGAGGGACAAGCGGTAAATATGAGAAGTTATGGGCCCAGTGGCTGGATGTTCCTGGGCTTGCCCCAATAGATTTGGTCTACGACAGGTTATTTTAGGGCCTCTTCCAGTCGGGTTGGGAGCAACCTCACAAGCCCCGCAGGGGGAAGGGACGGGAATGGTTGCAGGGAATTTTACCACGTTGCGGAGATTTGACTGTACTACAAAGTTTTGTTTTATGTGTACTCTCCCATGTGATTTTCAATGTGAATATGCTCTGGAGATTGTAAACTGTTTTATTTTTATATATGCTCAATAAAAAACCTTTGTTTGAGAAAAAAAAAAGAAATCATGGAGCCCCGTACAGCCTACCTGACGGGGGCCCCCTTTAACCCGCCCTTGAACCCCACCCCTGGCTCCTCGCCTATCCTGGCTTCAAACATGTAACAGAATGAGCCATGGGAGGTCCTCTTTGTGGAGGGATCTGTGGTCTATGAGACCCCCATAGCTCTCTTTTAGCCTCCAAAGCATCTGGTCAAACTGATATTGCTGCTCCTACCGGGCTTTAGAAAGCCTTGTGTTTATTTTGTAGAAATTAACTATGTAGTTGCCCTGTGACGGGAGTCACTTTGGGTGGGGGGTTTGTGCAACTCAGCTTACCTTGGGGGGGTCTGGAAACTCTGGCCCGGATTTAGAAAGGACTTACGACGTCGTATCTCCAGATACGCCGTTGTAAGTCCAAATGAGCGCCGTCGTATCTATGCGCTGATTCATATAGGCAGTTATGCCCGAATTTGTCCAAGATACGACTGACGTAAGTCTCTTACGCCGTCGTATCTTGGGCGCATATTTACGCTGGCCGAAAGGGGCGCTTCAATTGATTTACACTTTGAATATGTAAATGAGCAAGATACGCCGATTCACGAACGTACTTACGCCCGTTGCAGTAATCTACGCCGTTAACGTAAGGCGTACGTCCGGCGTAACTTTACCCCTCATAAAGCAGGCATAAGTCATGTTAAGGTATGGACGTCGGAAAAGTCGGAACAGCCGTCGTATTTTACGTCGTTTACGTAAGTCGTACGTGAATGGTGCTGGGCGAAAGTTACGTTCACGTCGTACACATTGAGCCGGCGTATCTTAGGGCGTAAATTTGACGTGATTCTAAGCATGTGCGCGAATGCGCCATTCGATCGGCCATGCATTTACATGGGGTCACAATTCATTATAATACAACACGTCCACTACCTGCCTACTTTGAATTAGGCGGGCTTACACCAGCCTATTTACGTTACGCCGGCGCAACTATGGGAGCAAGTGCTTTGTGAATACTCAGCTTGCCTCTCAATGTTACGTCGGCATAGCGCATATGCGATGCGCTACGCCGGCACAAAGATGCGCCGATGTCTCTGAATTCGGCCCTCTGTGTCCAGCTTCCAGTTTGAAGACACCTGACCTGTGTGTCTACTGTCATTGGACAGTTTAACCCGCCCTGAATCCAAGGGTGGGGGGAGTGTCTCTGAGTTATTTATCTGTTGTAACATGTGTGATAATAAATCAGTTTGATGTCGTTGTTCACCCTACGCTGTATTACGGCTGGGGACTGGGTAAGCTAAGGGGTCTTGGATAGTGTTGGTTCTGGACAGAAGAAGCATTGATGGCGGACATAGTCCTGTTGAGGACAAGGGTTCGTCACATGCCTGGGCCCCTCCAATTGATCTGATAGGGCCAGGCCTGGTACAACAGGACTGGCTGTACTGCCTTGTTGGCAGCCCTGAGCCACACATCGCTGCACGTTCTCTGTAAAAGAGTATGTGTCAGGCTCAGGCAGGCCACATTCCAACATGTTTCACTCCACCCCCGCAGTGTCCCCATGGTTAAGCTTCGGAGGGTGGAGTAAATCCCGCTGGGGGCATGGCCTGGTTGGAGCGCAGGCTGAGACTGCCACAGGACTTGCAGTGATGTTCACCTTATGGGATACTTTTCCTGCTACCTGGTGACGTCTGGAGCTGAGACGTGCTCCGTTCCGGGCCGGCACTCCCAGCAGTTGGCATTGGATGAGGACCCTCTAAAGAGCCTGAGCAGCACCTATACTGTCTATCTCACAGGTGTCAAACACAAGGCCCACGGGCCAAATCAGGCCCTCCAGGTCATTTCATGTGGCCCTTGCACCTCTCCTGCAGCTGCAGGAGAGCTCCAGCCCTCCTCTGGTTCTCCTTCAGACCCCTACTTTCTGCTTTCAAGCAATGCATCCATATTCTTCCCAGCAGCATTATAAGGAAAGGGGGGTGCAATGTGATGTAAGGGAGAGTGGGGGACTCAACTTCTGATGGTGGGAGGGGGGGCTCTTGACATATAATGTAAGGGGAGGGGATGCGCTGGACATCTAATCTTACATACACAATCTGCCCTTTTGAGGGCAATCATAATGCTGATGCGGCCCCATGATGAAATTGAGTTTGACACTCCTGGTCTATCTGGTTCATAGTATAGATCATGGGCGTAACATTGCTGGCACTAACATACCCCCCCTCCCCAAAAAAATGTTTTTTTACTTTTTTAAACCATTAGCTATTAATTAGAACTTCTTCATAGCTTTGCTCAGCCAAGGGAATGTCATTGCCATTTTATCTGCATGTGATCGTTCTTTCCAGTGCGGGTTCAATACGTCCAGCAAAATCTGTCCAAAATTACTGAAATCTTGACTTTTGTGGACAGTATAATTTTAAAACATTTCTCTTGATCTCTTTGGTCTTTACTCCGTATATTATTGGGTTCAGCATTGGGGGAATTATCAGGTATAGGTTGGACAAGATAATTTGAGAGGAAGAAGCGGTGTGCCCCCCAAACCTTTGAGTGACAAAGGCGAAAAGTGCCGGGATGTAAGCCAATAGAATGACACAAATGTGGCTGACGCACGTACTCCCGACTTTGTGTCTGGCCTCTCGGGATGGGAGGTTGAAAACAGAGATTACAATCATTGAATACGAAACTGTAATACCGATTAAATCTACGGCTGTAAGCAGAATGGCTACTAACCCGTAGACAACATTAACTCCGATGTCTGCACAGGCCAGTTTAGCCACGGCAATGTGTTCACAATACGTATGCTCGATCCTGTGGCTGCTGCAAAAAAACAACCTCCTGACCAGGAAAGGATAGGGTAACACCAGAAGAGTTCCTCTTATGACCGCCAAGACTCCAATTTTTGTAATTAATGGGTTGGTCAAGATGGTGGTATATCTCAAAGGTTGGCATATGGCCACATAGCGATCAAAGGCCATAGCCAAGAGGACAGAAGAACACATGACGGTGAAAGAATGGATGAAGAACATCTGAACCAGGCAACCTTCAAAGGTGATCTCTTGGAGGTTGAACAAGAAGATCAGGAGCATCTTAGGGAGGACAGTATTGGACTGGACGAGGTCTGATAACAACAACATGGAAAGGAAGAGGTACATGGGCTGGTGGAGGCTCTCCTCTGTTTTAATGGTAAGAAGGACACTAATATTGGCCAACAAGGTTATCAGGTACATGGAGAAGACCGGCAATGAAAACCAGAACTGGATGTTTTCCATCCCAGGAATTCCAATCAGGAGGAAATAAGAGGAGCTCAGATTATTATCCCCGGATATCATGATGTCTGTGTGCTGGTCCAAGATGTCCTCTTCTAATATTACTCAGTGCGACAAAATCAGGACACACTTTAGGGATTTCTCTTCAATGAGATAAAACACGATTCTGCAGAAGACAAACAGATATGAAAAAGAGTTGCACGTTGTTTTTACTAATAACACAGGCCTAAAAAATGCTAAGCAGGGCAAGAGCAGGCTGAGTAGGAGATGGCTCTATGGGAGGAAAGCTATCAAGTAATCTTCCCCTAGGCGGTATCTGTTACTGAGTGTCACGTACCTGGTGGAGATCGAGCTGGAGAGGGGGCTTCTCTTGCACCTGCTGTCCAACACCCCTGGTAGTGATGACAGGGAGTGAAGGACACAGAGTGGCATGGGGGCCAATGTAGCAGTTGGCTCTGGCTGGGTCTTGGCAGGACGCAGGTAGCTGAAGAGCGCTGGGCAGGTACCAGGAACAGGAGCTCCATGACGCTGGATCAGCAGATGTACGCGTAGCCGTGACATGAGCCAGGGGGTCAACAACAGCCTGGCAGAGCAGGTACCGAGACATGAGACAGTGTCATGGATATGCAATAAAGTCTGGCAGCTTACCTGATCTCCATGTGTTCATTAAAGGCCTGACCCTCCTTCTGACTGTCTTTTATCACCTTCCTCCCTGTATTGCTCCACCCTAGGCCATCCCAGGAAGCCTATATTAACCATTGCACTGCTAGTCTGCTTTGCTGTTCAACCGTGTTGTTAGCTTTAGTTCCGGTCTGCAGTGTGCTATGATTATCTTCCTGTGTACCGTTTTTGTCTCATCCCTGACTTCTCCTGTTTGTCTGTGATCCTGACCTTTTGCCTGTCCCTTGGTTACCCTTGTCTGCCTGTTGCCCTGACCTCGGCTTACCCATCACTATCGCTTGTCCTTCTTACTGCTTCCCCTCTCTCCCTGCGGAGCATGGCTTAGGGGATCCCAGGGGTCGCGACCTGGATCCAGCTGCGGTGAAGGCCATCCCCACCACTAGAGGCTCTGGTGAACACAAAGCTGGGTCTTAGACTCCGCGCCCTGGGCGATCTTGGGTCCACGCTTCCTCTCTAATCACAGTAGTCGGCCATAGTGTTCACTACCCTGTGGTGCATCCCTGACCTCAACGGGGTGCATTTGTCATCTGGCCGCAGGTGACCTGACAGTTTGAACAGCAAAGCAGACTTGCAGTGCAATGGTTAATATAGGCTTCCTGGGATGGCCTAGGGTGGAGCAATACAGGGAGGAAGGTGATAAAAGACAGTCAGGAGAGTCAGGCCTCTAATGAACACATAGAGATCAGGTAAGCTGCCATATGGTGTCCCCCTTGGTCCTCCAGCCCCATGGTGTCCCCCTCTGTCCCCCCCCCCCACGGTGTCCCCCTCTGTCCTCCAGCCCCATGCTGTCCCCCTGTGTCCTCCATACCCCCCAACAGTATATATACTGTTTTTGTGTGTGTTTGCAAAATGAAAGTGGGCCGGTCTGGATGATGTCCAGGGCCACATTTTTGTCCCAGTCCAGCCTTGGCCTATAGTGTGCCTTACTGTGTCTGAAGAATACCCCGCATATCTGTGTTGATGCTGTGTGATCTACGAGTATAACTGGGAAGACCTTTGGCACCATTAGTGCCTGCACCCGGGCAGTGTTGGGGAACGTTCTTTTGATGGAGCAAAGCTTTACTCATAGCAGTTACCGAGACTGTTACTGCAAGTCTTACTTGCCCTGTGTAACGGATTATGGACTATTCTGCCTGGACATTGATAATAATTGCAGGATCTTGAGAGACTACAAGATGTTGGTTAATTGTGACCCCAACCAGTCAATATTCTATGACTCAGTCTAGTGACATGCTAATTGCGTCAGGGCCTGGGAGACAGTCCATTGTCCTTGTATAAAGGTGTTGTAATGGACAGGTGTTAATCCCAGGTCTGCTCTCAGAACTATAATTATGCATGCTAAAAACTGTTTATGTGTGATAACACTGTCTCTGTATGCGGAGACGAAACGTCTGCCTAGGAGACAGAGTGGGTGAAGGTTTTGTTGTTATTAATTAAAGAATGTTTAGTAATTAGCCTTAATGTGTGATGAGGGGGGGAGTGTCATTTGTTTCTGTACAGTTGTAACCAGATATAAGGAGGAAAAATGTGGAAAATAAAGGCAGTCTGCTTGACCCTTCAAACGTAGCACGTCTCGTTTCTTGGAAGGGCGTTCGATGGGATATACCGGCGGTACTTGCATATCGCAGCTTGCCAGGGAAAAGGACGTCTCCAACGGCTGAGACCCTCACACCAGTGGGTAGCCGTTACACCCTGCTACCACAAGTGTTAATACCAGAGATACCTACTGTGTTGCTGCAAGTAGTCTTGTAACCCTTCCACCATACTACTTTTCCAAATACAAGAACTGTTACCTCTTCTTCAGCTCTGTGTTTGCCATGCTCTCCGCACAGGTACCTTAGCCCCTGGCCCCACCCACAACCCACCTATCACAGTTCCACCTTATCGTGCCAATAATGCATATCCCTCCATGGCCTCCTCACTCCCTCATCACAGCACACCCCTCTCCACCTACCTTACCCCACCAAGAAGCACACCCTCCATGGCCTCCTCACTCCCTCCCACAACACAACCCTCTCCACCTACCTTATCCTACCAAGAAGCACACCATCCATGGCCTCCTCACTCCCTCATCACAACACACCCCTCTCCACCTACCTTATCCCACCAAGAAGGACACCCTCCATGGCCTCCTCACTCCCTCATCACAACACACCCCTCTCCACCTACCTTATCCTACCAAGAAGGACACCCTCCATGGCCTCCTCACTCCCTCCCACAACACAACCCTCTCCACCTACCTTATCCTACCAAGAAGCACACCCTCCATGGCCTCCTCACTCCCTCATCACAACACACCCCTCTCCACTTACCTTACCCCACCAAGAAGCACACCCTTCATGGCCTCCTCACTCCCTCATCACAACACAACCCTCTCCACTTATCCTACCAAAAAGCACACCCTCCATGGTCTCCTCATTAGGAATGAGCTTCGAGTTTGAGTCGAACTCATGTTCGACTCGAACATTGCCTGTTCGCCGAACAACAAACAATTTGGGGTGTTCGCGGCAAATTCGAAAAGCCGCGGAACACCCTGTTAAGTCTATGGGAGAAATCTAAAGTACTCATTTTAAAGGCCAAAATGCAATTTATTGTCCTAAAAAGTGTTTGGGGACCTGGGTCCTGCCCCAGGGGACATGTATCAATGCAAAAAAAAGTTTTAAAAACGTCCGTTTTTTTCAGGAGCAGTGATTTTAATAATGCTAAAAGTGAAACAATAAAAGTGAAATATTCCTTTAAATTTCGTACCTAGGGGGGTGTAAAGTCAGCATGTGAAATATCGCATGTTTCTCGTACATAGAACTGTCCCTGCACAAAGTGTCATTTCTGAAAGAAAAAAAGGCATTTAAAACCGGACTTGCGGCTATAATGAATTGTCGGCTCTGGCAATTCAGAGATGATTCATTCATAAAAAATAAAAAAAAGCGTGGGAGTCCCCCAAATTCCATTACCAGGCCCTTCAGGTCTGGTATGGATATTAGGGGGAACCCCGCCGTCAATTAAAAAAAAATGACGTGGGGTTCCCCCCAAATATGCATTACAGACCCTTCAGGTCTGGTGTGGATTTTAAGGGGAACTCCACCCCAATTTAAAAAAAAAATGGTGTGGAGTTCCCCCAAAAATTCACACCAGACCCTTATACGAGCACGTTAACCTGGCCTGCTGCAGAAAAGAAGGGGGGACAGAGTGCGGCCCCCCCTCTCCTGAGACAAGGGCCTCATCCCCACAACCCTTGCCCGGTGGTTGTGGGGGTCTGCGGGCGGGGGGCTTATCAGAATCTGGAAGACCCCTTTAACAGGGGGGAAAAAAAGGGGACCCCCAGATCCTGCCCCCCCCCTATGTGAATTGGTAATGGGGTAAATTGTACCTCTACCATTTCACAAAGGAAGTGTAAATAGTTGTAAAAAACACACACACACTGTAGAAAAAAGTCCTTTATTAATAAAAAAAAAAATAATAATCCAGCGGTGGTAATCCACTCGGTCCCGGCTTCCTGCTCCAACGTTGTCTGTATCCAGCGACGGTGATCTCCTCTCCAGTCCAGCGATGAGAAGATCTTCAAAGCGCAGCATCGGCGGCCTCCTCTCTCCGCCAGACACAGCCCGGCGAATGACGCTGCTGAAGCTGTGACATTTATTTAATAGGTGAGGCGGTGGCCACCAGTCACGTGACCCCGCCCCCTTTGTTAAAGGGGTCTTCCAGATTCTGATAAGCCCCCCGCCCGCAGACCCCCACAACCACCGGGCAAGGGTTGTGGGGATGAGGCCCTTGTCCCCATCAACATGGGGACATCCTCCCCATGTTGAGGGCATGTGGCCTGGTACGGTTCAGGTGAGGGGGGGCTCTCTCGCCCCCCTCTTTTCTGCGGCCGGCCAGGTTAACGTGCTCGGATAAGGGGTCTGGTGTGGATTTTTGGGGGAACTCCACAACATTTTTTTTAAAACATTTGTGGTGGAGTTCCCCTTAAAATCTTTACCAGACCTGAAGGGTCTGGAATGGATATTTGGGGGGAACCCCACGTCATTTTTGTTTTTAAATTGATGGCGGGGTTCCCCTTAATATCCATTCCAGACCTGAAGGGCCTGGTAATTGAATTTGGGGGGACCCCCACACTTTTTTTTATTTATTTTTTATGAATGAATTCGCCAGAGCCGACAATTCATTATAGCCGCAAGTCCAGTTTTAAATTACTTTTTTTCTTTCAGAAATGACACTTTGTGCAGGGACAGTTCTATGTACGGGAAACATGCGATGTTTCACATGCTGACTTTACACCCCCCCAGGTACGAAATTTAAAGGAATATTTCACTTTTATTATTTCACTTTTAGCATTATTAAATTCACTGCTCCCGAAAAAACGGCCGTTTTTAAAACTTTTTTTTGCATTGATACATGTCCCCTGGGACAGGACCCGGGTCCCCAAACACTTTTTAGGACAATAACTTGCATATTAGCCTTTAAAATTAGCACTTTAGATTTCAAATGTTCGAGTCCCATAGACTTTAATAGGGTTCTAAAGTTCACACGAACATTTGGTGCGAACCGAACAGGGGGGTGTTCGACTCATCCCTACTCTCCACCTACCTTATCCTACCAAGAAGCACACCCTCCATGAACACCTCACCCCCTCATCACAGCACACCCCCCTCAACCTACCTTACTCCACCAAGAAGCACACCCTCCATGGCCTCCTCACTCCCTCATCACAACACACCCCTCTCCACCTACCTTACCCCACCAAGAAGCACACCCTCCATGGCCTCCTCACTCCCTCATCACAACACACCCCTCTCCACCTACCTTACCCCACCAAGAAGCACACCCTCCATGGCCTCCTCACTTCAACATCACAGCACATCCGTCTCCACCTACCTTACCCCCACCAAGAAGTGCACCTCTCCATGGCCACCTCACCCCCTCATTACAGTACATCCCTCTCCACCCACCTTACCTGACCAAAGAAGCACATCCCTCTGTAGCCACCTCACCTCCTCATCACAGCATGTCCCTCCACATCCACTTCACCTCACCAATGACGCACATATATTCTTCACCCCCATATCAGAATACACCTCCCCTCATCACAGCACAGTCCTCTGTTGCCAACTTACACCATTATTGCAGTGCACCCCTCCTCCATCACCTCTGGCCCCTCTATGCAGTGCACCCCTCCACATCACCTCTGGCCCCTCTATGAAGTGCACCCTTCCACCATCACCTCAGCCCGTTCATCACAGCACTGCTTCTCACACACACCTAGCCCCCTCTGTCACCGCTCCCCCTCACACTCACCTTGGTTGTCCATAACAGTACCAACCACCTTACCCCCTCGGTCACAGCATCACCTCCCTATTACTTCACCCTTCGGTCACAGTACCCCCCACCTCTGCTGTGCACCAATCTACCCACTGAAGGACATTAGAGTGTAAGCTCCTCTGGTACAGAGACTGATAATACTGGATCAGTGTTCTCGGTGATTTCTCTCTCCTCCCTATATTCCTGTGTAATACTACACTATAGTCCCCCAGTCTGTAGAAATCTAGATGAGCAATCGTTTCTCACCTCGCCGTGTAATGGCGGTCAGAGGACGCAGGTTGTCACATCTTCAGCTATTCTACGGTAATGGAAATCATCTGTAATTATAAAGCTTGTGTGATCCTCCGGGGACCCGCACAGCGGACAGTAAAGTGACGTGGATGTCAAACCATTTCATTATAATTAAGCTGTAGATCCCTCAGGAGTCACATGGAGCAGCTGGGGAGATACGACCATCGTCTGGATGTGTCTGCCATAGAGAATTCTAATTGTTCTCTCCTTGTCATTCCATAATTATTCCATAAGACTGGACAAAGACCCCAAAATATTTTGGATGGCTCTACTTGCTATAGAGTTCAGTGAGACAATGGGAATCCATGTTGATAATCCATGTTGGAAACTCATGTTGGGAACTCATGTTGGAAATCCATGTTGGGAACTCATGTTGGGAATCCATGTTGGGAATCCATTTTGGGAATCCATGTTGGAAATCCTTGTTGGGAACCCATATTGGAAATCCATGTTGGGAACCCATGTTGGGAACCCATATTGGAAATCCATGTTGGGAACCCATGTTGGGAACCCATATTGGAAATCCATGTTGGCAATCCATCTTGGCAATCCATGTTGGCAATCCATGTTGGCAATCCATGTTGGCAATCCATGTTGGCAATCCATGTTGGCAATCCATGTTGGGAATCCATGTTGGAAATCCATGTTGGCAATCCATGTTGGGAACCCATGTTGGAAATCCATGTTGGGAATCCATGTTGGGAATCCATGTTGGGAATCCATTTTTGGAAATTCATGTTGGGAACCCATGTTGGGAACCCATATTGGAAATCCATGTTGGGAACCCATGTTGGGAATCCATGTTGATAATCCATGTTGATAATCCATGTTGGAAACTCATGTTGGGAACTCATGTTGGGAACTCATGTTGGGAACTCATGTTGAGAACTCATGTTGGGAATCCATGTTGGGAATCCATTTTGGGAATCCATGTTGGGAACCCATATTGGAAATCCATGTTGGAAATCCATGTTGGGAACCCATGTTGTAAATCCATGTTGGGAACCCATGTTGGAAATCCATGTTGGAAATCCATGTTGGAAATCCATGTTGAGAACACATGTTGGAAATCCATGTGGCCAATCCATGTTGGGAACACATGTTGGGAACACATGTTGGAAATCCATGTTGGCAATCCATGTTGGGAATCCATGTTGGGAATCCATTTTTGGGAACCCATGTTGGAAATCCATGTTGAAAATCCATGTTGGGAATCCATGTTGGGAACCCATGTTGGTAATCCATGTTGGGAACCCACGTTGGCAATCCATGTTGGCAATCCATGTTGGCAATCCATGTTGGAAATCCATGTTGGGAACCCATTATTGGAAATCCATGTTGGAAATCCATATTGGAAATCTATGTTGGGAACTGTAACAGGAGGGCCCGTGGGACCCAGAGGCTCTTGCAGGGTGTGGGGTACTCCTGTTTCAGCTTCACCAATGACTCTTGTGTCTAAAGTCATCCTATGTCCACTAGGGGCATAGGATGACTGAGAAATGATATATTGGACTACATGAGATGGGGCAGTAATGTAATCCACAATATATTCAAGAGTGTCTGCAAGAACTAATTACAGGTTGTTGATTCTGAACCCAACATGTCAATAGAAGAGTGACTCATTCATGTGGGAACACAGACTGTTAAGTCTGCTACTGTCATGTAAACTAACCTTAGTCTGGCTTCTAAAGACCTTCCATTGTGTGATGCTAATTAACACTGTATTGTGTGAATTTCTATTGATGATAAATGTGTATTGTATAGCAGGTGAGAAGAGCTAGAGTCATAATGTCTGACTTGTCAGCTGTAGCTAATTAGCTCATGTGGATTGTGTCAGACCGGGTGCCAGAAAGTCTACCCAAGATGTGTATTGGAGGCTCGTTAGGAAGCATTGTATAATGTTGTGGGTAGAGTTGAGTCATTGTTCATATTTGGTTGCTGACTGTATATAAGAAGCCTGAGTTTACCATTAAAGGGTCTATTCGTTTTGAACCAGAGAACAGAGCTGTGTGTCTCGTTTATGGGGAATCCTATGGGTTGTGTTTGTCTGCTGGATTGTGGAGTGTCGACAAGCTGTCGTGGGTTGGTGGAATGGAATATCGTAAACGGCGTTAACCTCTGACCGTTACAATTGGTGGCAGCGGTGGGATGATTCCATCGCTGGAACAGCTACAAGAGGACACAGGACAATGGAGACACAGTATAAACGGCTGAAGCTCTCTTCCCTCATGGACTTACTGGAGAACCGGTGCAGACCGGCCAACAACCGTAAAAAAAGGATCATTATCGCAGAACTTGTCGAAATGGATAGAGCTGAAAGGCCCAGCGTAACAGACAGGACACCCGAGAAGGCAAGTTTTGACCGGGCTGTTAAACTAAGACTGGCACAGTATGGTCCTAACCCTCCATCGGAGATCATAGACCTGGTTATAGCGGCTGTGGATGCAACTTGGCTACATCAAAGAGGTGCTGCAGCAGCAGAAGTCACATCAGCACCAACTGAAGAGAGAGGAGAGGTACAGATACCAGTCCCCATGGAAGAGGAATTCAGAAGGAGGTTACAAGAGATGCGGAAACAGCACAGAGGACCAGTATCAGAGGAGGCCCTGCTGGCATGGTCGGATGTGATTTGTTGCCAACTCTGGAAGGAAGCGCTAGCTCTTGAGCAGCAACACCAGGGAAAGGTCCTCCCCTCCATCCATGGAAGGTACTGGCCGCAGTATGACGCACGAATGCCGTTGTTGGGGGAACAACCGAAGCAGGAGTGGACAGCCGAGTTAAGCAGGCTGATCCAGACGAGAGCTACAGAGCCCTCTGGTGGTATGTAGCCCAAGAGTGCCCGTTGTCAGTGGATGACAGCCCCACGGTCATCCACTCTACTAAGTCTTCGGCATGTTGCGGCTCAACATGGTTAGCTGCCGAAAACAAGGACGAGCGTGTCCAACGGCCACGTGCTGATGAGGATGCACCGTGTCCACGACCAGCACTGTTGCCTCTAGACACAGAGCCTGCTTGCCCTTGTGACTCTCTGCCTCTCCTTGTTGTCCTTCCAGACATATTAATGGCCTGCAGAGGACACGTGCAGTACACACACCTCGTAGCTTTAGGTGCAAACTACAGAGCACACGTGCAGTACACACACCTCGTAGCTTTAGGTGCAAACTACAGAGCACACGGGCAGTACACACCAAGTAGATTTAGGTGCAAACTACAGAGGACACATGCAGTACACACCTAGTAGCTTTATGTGCAAACTACAGAGGACACGGGCAGTACACACCAAGTAGCTTTAGGTGCAAACTACAGAGCACATGGCCAGTACACACCAAGTAGCTTTAGGTGCAAACTACAGAGCACATGTGCAGTACACACCAAGTAGCTTTAGGTGCAAACTACAGCGCACACGGGCAGTACACACCAAGTAGCTTTAGGTGCAAACTACAGCGCACACGGGCAGTACACACCAAGTAGCTTTAGGTGCAAACTACAGCGCACACGGGCAGTACACACCAAGTAGCTTTAGGTGCAAACTACAGAGCACACGGCCAGTACACACCAAGTAGCTTTAGGTGCAAACACCACGTAAGAATGCTGCAGCTAGCACAATCAACTACCTGTCAGTAAATTAGGAAGAACTGATCTAGCTAAACTATACAGTGTATAAATATATATACAACACCTGGGATGTATATATATCCTCTACACACTGCAACTTTAACTGACTAGCCTGCCTGCTCTATCTACCTAGAAAAAAAGACACACTCTCTCTCTCTAGGACAGATCTCTAACCACCGCCGCAACACACTACACAAGGCCGCCCTGCAGGCAGCCTTTTATAGTGTGGGGCGTGTACTAAAATCCCTGAGCCATAATTGGCCAAAGCCACCCTGGCTTTGGCCAATTATGGCTCTCCGTTTTTTGCGCGCTGTGATTGGCCAAGCATGCGGGTCATAGTGCATGCTTGGCCAATCATCAGCCAGCAATGCCGCAGTGAATTATGGGCCGGGACGCGCCACTCAAATTTGGCGCGAACGGCCCGTAACGTTCGTATTTCGACGAACGATTGAAAATACGATGTTCGAGTCGAACATGGGTTTGACTCGAACACGAAGCTCATCCCTATTTCTAACCCATGTAATAGGCTTAAACACATTCTACTGCTCCTAACAGGTAAGAAGATACCACTAGGGATGAGCCGAACACCCCCCCTGTTCGGTTCGCACCAGAACTTGCGAACACACCAAATGTTCGTGTGAACTTTAGAACCCCATTAAAGTCTATGGGACTCGAACATTTGAAATCTAAAGTGCTAATTGTAAAGGCTAATATGCAAGTTATTGTCCTAAAAAGTGTTTGGGGACCCGGGTCCTGTCCCAGGGGACATGTATCAATGCAAAAAAAAGTTTTAAAAACGGCAGTTTTTTCGGGAGCAGTGAATTTAATAATACTAAAAGTGAAACAATTAAAGTGAAATATCACTTTAAATTTCGTACCTAGGGGGGGTGTAAGGCCCTTCAGGTCTGATATGGATATTAAGGGGAACACCGCCATCAATTTAAAAAAAATTATGTGGGGTTCCCCCCAAATATCCATTCCAGACCCCTCAGGTCTGGTGTGGATTTTAAGGGAAATCCACCCCAAATACAAAAAAAATGGCGTGGAGTTCCCCCAATTCACACCAGACCCCTTATCCGAGCACGTTAACCTGGCTGGCCGCAGAAAAGAGGGGGGGACAGAGTGCGGCCCCCCCTCTCCTGAACCGTACCAGGCCACATGCCCTCAACATGGGGAGGATATCCCCATGTTGATGGGGACAAGGGCCTCATCCCCACAACCCTTGCCCGGTGGTTGTAGGGGTCTGCGGGCGGGGGGCTTATCAGAATCTGGAAGACCCCTTTAACAAAGGGGACCCCCAGATCCTGCCCCCCCTATGTCTTCCAGTCTTCCCCCTTGCGTCAGAGGGGGCTTCCCCAGTGACGTAGCAGAGGGTGCGTCAGAGGTGGTGGGGTCACGTGACGGGTGGCCCCGCCTCCCCTATATAAGAAATGTCAAAGCTACAGAGCTGTGAGAGCTACAAAGCTGTGAGAGGAGGTCGGCATGGCTGCGCTCTGGATGGATCTTCTCATCGCTGGACCGGATGATCTTCTCATCGCTGGACCGGAGATCACCCGTCACTGGATACAGACAACGTTGGAGCAGGGAGCTGGGACTGAGTGGATTACCACCGCTGGATTTTTTTTCTTTTTTTTTTCTAATAAAGGACTTTTTTCTACGGTGTCTGTGTGTTTTTTCCAACTATTTACACTTCCTTTGTGAAATGGTAGGGGTACAATGTACCCCATTACCAATTCACATAGGGGGGGCCAGGATCTGGGGGTCCCCTTTGTTAAAGGGGTCTTCCAGATTCTGATAAGCCCCCGCCCGCAGCCCCCACAACCACCGGGCAAGGGTTGTGGGAATGAGACCCTTGTCCCCATCAACATGGGGACATCCTCCCCATGTTGAGGGCATGTGGCCTGGTACGGTTCAGGAGAGGGGGTGGCCGCACTCTGTCCCCCCCTCTTTTCTGCGGCCGGCCAGGTTAATGTGCTCGGATAAGGGGTCTGGTGTGAATTTTTGGGGGAACTGAATTGTTCGTTGTTCGCCGAACAGGCAATGTTCGAGTCGAACATGAGTTTGACTCGAACTCGAAGCTCATCCCTAGATACCACATGCATGAGACTTTTTCACAGCCTAACTACATGAAGAGGTCCAAAATCCAAGGAGCACCTTTGGGCTTTCTAAGGGCATAAATTACACATCTAGGCCCAGATTCTCGTAGATCGGCGCATCTTTATGCCAGCGTAGCGCATCTCAGATGCGTTACGCCGACGTAACTTAGAGAGGCAAGCTCCGTATTCTCTAATCAGAAGCATGCATTTTTGCGCCGGCGTACCGTAAAATCGTCGGCGTAAGATGGCATAATTCAAAGTAGGAAGGAAGTGGGTGTGATCCATTTAAATTAACCGTGACCCCATGCAAATGAATGACCGTCACGTGATCGTGATGTCCCGCGCCCCTCTGCGCATGCTCACTACTACGCCTGCCGTTAATCCTGAGTTACGGCGGCCCACCGTTTACACCCAGGGCATAAATGCGCCCAGACATGCGCCCGTCGAGTGCAAAAGTACACCTGTTTGGTTTGGTGAATATACTTTTGCGCTATTATTGTGGATATGTCTGCCCGGCGTTCTGGGAACAGAAAAAAGTACTTCTCCCCACAGGAGAAGGGTATCATCCTTGCTGCCATGGAGAGGTACTACGATCGCCTCCATGGGGCACGTAGCAAGGACACCAGTAAGGGCAGAAGGGACGAGATCCTTATGAGGATCACCAACCAAGTGAATGCCGTGGGCAATGAGGTGAGGAGGCCCCAGGACATATCGAAGAAGATGAACGATCTTCGCAGGAGGGTGAAGGAGAAGATGGCCATCATGGCGAGGCATGCCAGGGGCACTGGTGGTGGACCAGCCTCTAGGGTCCGTCTGACTCCTGACGAGCAGGTTGTTGCCCGCTGCCTTACTAGGGTGCAAGTGGAGGGAGTGCAGGGCTACGACTCAGTTGAGCCGCCCTTGAGGACAGGTAAGTGTATTTTTTCTCCTATCTGGTGTGTAGCATGTGAGGGGGGGGGAATATGTGACAAGTGTGTGGGTCCACCAACATGTGAATGTTTTGTGTCATCCGCAGATGTCCAGGAGGGAGCTGGGCCATCTGGTGTCTCTGCCCGTCCCACACCATCATCCCCTGATGATTCTGCCCCTGACACCCTGGGAAGCCAAGAGGCATTGGTGGAGGGGAGTGCCCAGACCTCCAGTGATGAGGTCATTCAGGATGTTGCTGAACATTTGGGTGAGGAGGTGTCCCTCTATCTCGAGGAGTCGTCCATCTCGGCTGGTCCATCCCGGACGTCAAGCCTCCGATCCTCTAGTCCCTCTGGCTCCATCCCCAACCCACCCACTCCCTCAAGTCCCTCCCCCTATGCCAAGCCTGAAGCCTCTCCTGGCCCCAGGAAGGCAACCAGGAAGACCAGGGGGGGTTCCGGACTACCTGCCAGTGAACCTGACCACTGCCCAGGACTCGCAGACCCGCCATATGGGTGAGATGGCCCAGGACATGAGGAGAGTGGCCGACAGCCTGGACTCCAGGGGACACATCAATGACGGTCTGTATGATGTGGCTGGCAACACAGCAGCTGTCATCACCTGCTTGGGGGAGCTGCAGGCCACAACGGCTACCCTCGTGGCAGAGGTGCGGACCCTGTCGGAGGCCGTCCAGGGCCACACAGCTGCCATTGAGGCGGAGGGGTTACGTTCACGGCAGATGCAGGCAGAGACCAACATCATTCTGACCCGCATTGCCGTGGTGTTAGAGGGCAGGCCTCCAGCCATGGTGGATGCTCCTCCACCTGATGTCCCCCCCCCCACCATCAACCAGGCAGTTGCGGAGCCATGGCCGTGACAGCAGCCGGGGCAACTAATTTTGTTTATTTATTTTTTATTGCTCTGGTTAAGAGTTTTTTTTTCTTGCTCTGGTTAAGAGTTTTTTTTTTTAATAATGCACACAGTGAGGCATGCAGATTAGTGTGACTGGTGTGTGAATGTGGGGGGGGGGTGACACTCCTGCCAGCAAAGGGGTGTCACCCTCGGTCGTTGGGGAGAATTTATGCCCACGACCCGTGTGAATGTGGTATGAATGGTCAGCAACATAATTGGAGCCTTGCCGTGGTGTTGCTGCTCCCAAGTCCTGCATGGTGTACTTTGGTCTAATCCAATATGAGGTGGATGTGGTGTGTGTGAGCTAGGGACCACAGTGGTGTGCATGCATGCATTCTCCTTGTGCCATGATGAATGTGTGTGTTTAATGTGCAAAGATGCGTTCCACGAGGCATCTCCTGACTGCTGTTCCCTCAGCAGACGGGGTAGCCTCAGTTAGGGGGGGGCTGTGTGGTTGGGGGGTCAGGTCATCACGTAGGTCAATCTGCAGGCCCTTTCTCACGGCGAAGTTGTGCAGCATGCAACATGCACCGATGATCTGGCACACAAAGTTTGGGGAATGCAACAGGGTCTCCCCGGACTTATCCAGGCATCGGAAACGGGACTTCAGGAGGCCAAATGTGCGTTCCACCACTCCACGGGTACGTGCGTGTGCTTCATTGTATCTTCTCTCTCCTCTGGTTTTGGGAGTCCGGAATGGAGTCATGAGATGGGGTCCAAGTGCATATGCAGAGTCACCTGGAAGGAAAAAAACAGGAGGATGTTAGCCATGCATGTGCCCCTCGTGATGTCTGCATCATGGGGGGGGACAGTCATGCCTGACTCCCATATGTCACTCACCAACCAGCCAGCTGTCCCCATACACGTTCTGTTCAAATTCTGTTGGAATGTTGCTTTGACGGTATATGTAGCTGTTGTGGCAGGACACGGGGGGTTTGGCACGGACGTGCCATATGAGGCCTTGGGCATCGGCTATCACCTGTACGTTGATGGAATGCCAATGCTTCCTATTGCAGTATATGTGCTCTGTGTCATAGGGGGCTGTAGTGCCACATGTGTGCAATCAATGGCCTCCACGGTGCGTGGCAATATGTCAATTCTGTAGAAATCTGCCATTGCCTTCTGCCGCAGGTGCTCCTGGGTGGGTATGATGATGTGGTGGGACATGCATCTGAGGATTGCGGGGACAACCTGGTGCACACATCTGCTCATTCTGGATTGTGACATCCCAGCCACTACTCCACTTGTGCGCTGAAAAGATCCAGTTGCCAGGAAATGCAGTGTTGCCAGGACCTTCACCAGTGGCTGCACTGCATGTGAGCGGTGTGTTGGGCTGGTGATGTCATCATGCAGGGTTGTGGCTAATTCCAGGATGGCATTAGTGTTGAATCTGAAGATGCAATACACCTCCGATTCCCCCATGGCAAAGACGTTTATGCGCGTTCGGTATATCCTCTCCCGTGCCCTCCTCCTACGCGCCTGGGCACACACTAGTATAGCTATGACCATGGATGCCCCTGGCATGTTGGCACACAGAAGTCTTGTCCTGCAACTGTGGTTGCTCAGCTCATCCGTAACGGTGCTGCTGTTGCTGCTCTCCAGCTGACCTACACACGTCTGGTGCAAAGTTGCCCCTGCTTTATGAGGGGCAAGTTTTAGGCCGGACATACAGCTTACGCGCACCACGCGTAGCCTGCGTCGGGCGGGCGTACGTTCGGGAATCGGCGTATCCCCCTCATTTGCATATTTGAATAGGAAATCAATGGGAGCGCAAGATGCGTCCAGTGTAAATATGCGCCTACGTTACGCCGGCGTAGAAAAGTTACGCCGGTCGGAAGAAGCCTATTTTCAGGCGTATCTGGTTCTGTGGGTACGGCGCATAGATACGCCGTTGTATATTTACACTTACGGCGCGCATCTGGAGATACGCCGGTGTAACTTCTTTGAGAATCTGGGCCCTAGTTTCCAGACTACCTAGGACATTTTGGAGGCCCTGGAGCACCAGGAAAGTAGAAAAACACATAAAATGACGACATTTTGGAAAAGAAAATACTCCAAGGTATTTTTTAGGAGGCATAGTGAGCCTTTTGAAAACTTCATTTTTTTTGCCCAAGGTTTTTTGAAAAATGCGAAGTCAATTTTTTTACACAAAGTTGTAAGTTTTCTAGGATACACACAGTATGGGCATACTTAGATCTACACCCCAAAACACATTCTGCTCCTCCTCCTAAATATGGGGATACCACATGTGAAACTTTCTCAGCATTTGGATCGATTATGTACTGGACTTTATATCTTGTCTATCACAAACTCAATCAACACTGCATAGAAACCAGACTCCAATGTACTGTAATGGTTGGCTCTGAACAGGTGATCAGGGAATAAAGCTTAGTGTAGCATCACCAATAGCAGCCCCTGATCATATAAGCCAAGCAATCCTAGCCTGCTGGTACATAGCTGATCCCAGGAATGTCATGTTCACTGGTAAGGAAGTACAAGGAGGCTTAAGAAATGAAAAACAATAGAGTTCCCATGGTTCCAGGAGTGGAGTTGTCCACAGAGGATGGCTGGGACTGGTGTCTCAGAGGAATGTTGTCAGCGGGATGTGCAGATCAGAGACGGCTCTTTAATCAGGCAAATTAGGTGGGCGCCTAAGGCCTCGCACTCACAGGGGCCTCACTGCCGCCTTTACTTACCCAATGCATTACCCCAATTTTGAGGGACAGGGGACCTTAACGCTGCTGCTGCTGTGCTCAAGCAGCGGTAAGAGCCCTGACTCTGGAGAGGGGCCGTTAGCGTCCCTAATAACCAGTGAATATCAGTGACACCACCACTTATGACGTCACTGACCCAGCATGCCCTCAGTCAATGACTTCACAAGGGGGCGGGTTCACCAGGTGACATCCCCCCTCTTAGTTATTAAAAAGCAGCATCTGGGGGCCGCCTTGGGGATTCCAGATTCCGATAAGCCCCCTCCCCGCAGACCCCCATAACCACCGGCCAGGGTTGTGGGGAAGAGGCTCTTGTTCTTGAATTATTTTTCCCATCATGGGTGTGAATGGGACCCCATGTCAAGTTTTGCCTAAGGTCTCACAAAGCCTAGAGCCGCCTCTGGTGCAGATAGGGAGGCCCGGAGTGGAAAGACAGCACAGCAAGATAACGCAGGGCTGGGCATGACTGTGTGGAGGTAGGGCAAGCAGGAGTTAAGGTGAGTAAGGAAGCTGATTGGGGGGAAAGGAAAAGGCAGGCTGTGCAGAGAGGGGAGGGGTATTATAAAAAGGAGAGGCGGGCACTCGGGAGGAGAGTGCGGGAAGGAAAGCAAGGAGGCAGGATTTTCCCACCCATCCTCCCTTGTTGTGTTGTGTGTTCTCGGTGTCGTTTGTGTGTTTTCTTTTCTTTCAGGTCGGAAGGTTGAGTTCGTCATGACAGCTGTGGCAGTGTGGTTGGCGGTGTTCGTTGGTCTTTGACGGTGGCAGTTACAGATGTGATGGAAATGGTGGTGGGCTCATCGGTGGGATGGGACCCTTATGGGGTTTATTCCAGTGGAACGGTGTCTGCTGGAATACGGTGATGGTTGCACTGCGGTGGAAAAAGGTTTGTCTCCGAGCTGGGTCGGCTGGGGGCCGGTTATGGTTAATGTTTCCACAGTGTAAGGCCGGGTACTCACGACCAAACATGTATGGTGAAAGCGGTCCGTCGGACCGTTTTCACCATACATGTCTGCCAGAGGGCTTCTGTACGATGGTTGTACACACCATCGTACAGAAGTCCGCGCGTAAACAATACGCGGGGCGTGTCCGCGGTGTCGCCGCGTCGATGACGCGGTGTCGCCGCGACAATGACGCAGCGACGTGGGCGGCCCGCCTTTAAAATGCTTCCACGCATGCGTCGAAGTCATTCGACGCATGCGAGGGACGGCGGGCGCCTGGACATGTACGGTAGGTCTGTACTGACGACCGTACATGTCCGAGCGGACAGGATTCCAGCGGACGGTTTTAAAACACGTCCAGGAATATTTGTCTGCTGGGAAAAGGCCCGGCAGGCAAATGTTTGCTGGAATTCGGCCCGCTCGCGCCCACACACGACCGAACATGTCTGCTGAAACTGGCCCGCGGACCAGTTTCAGCAGACATGTTTGGTCGTGAGTATGGGTCCTAAGGTTAAAGGTTAAAGAAAGGAAGGTTAAGCCGGGTTACCGTCATAGACCAACAAGCTGGGTTATTATTATTATTATTAAAAGTGTTTATTAAATTGTTAAGAAAAAGTTGGTGTGATTTAATTATTTTATTTAAAATTATTTATGTTTAAAAAATAAAAATTGGCTGTTGTGGCCATTTTTACTCCAACAAGATTTGTGTCTCTCGTTAATCTAGAAAGGGTTATAAGGTATGGTAAAATGGGGTTTGATGGTTCGGGGGGGTAATTGGGCTATCCGAAGTACACTGGTCAGGGTCAGTTCATGTGGTCAATAAACAGGCAAAGGATCAGTCCACTCAGCAGTAGAGATGTACAGAACTGTTCGCCGGCGAATAAATCGCGGCAAATTTTGCGCGTTCGCGTTCGCCGATGCGAGCGAACATATGCGATGTTCGATCCGCCTCCTATTATTTTTCATTGAGCAAACTTTGACCCTCTATTTCAAAAGTCAGCAGACACATTCCAGCCAATCAGCAGCATACCCTCCCTCCCTGACCCTCCCACCTCTAGGGCAGCAACCATTTTAGATTCATTCGGAACCTGCATTCTTAGTGAGAGGAGGGATAGTGCTGCTGCTGCTGAATTGATAGGGAAAGAATAGCTAGAGTAGTGTTTTCAGTGTCCTGAACGACTCATCTGATCTCTGCTGTAAGGACAGCACCCCAAAAAGCCCTTTTTAGGGCTGGTAACCCCAAAAAGCCCTTTTTAGGGCTGGTATATCAGTCTGCTTTTTTTTCTCTGTAATCTCATTGCAGTTGCCTGCTAGGAAGGCAGCGTGTGTGTGTCAGGATCACAGCGTACACTGTGCCCAGTGCCATCCACCACTCATCTATCTTGATGGCTTTTTTTTCTCTGTAATCTCATTGCAGTTGCCTGCTAGGAAGGCAGTCTGTGTGTGTCAGGATCACAGCGTACACTGTGCCCAGTGCCATCCACCACTCATCTATCTTGGTGGCTTTTTTTTCTCTGTAATCTCATTGCAGTTGCCTGCTAGGAAGGCAGCCTGTGTGTGTCAGGATCACAGCGTACACTGTGCCCAGTGCCATCCACCACTCATCTATCTTGGTGGCTTTTTTTTCTCTGTAATCTCATTGCAGTTGCCTGCTAGGAAGGTGTGACGGTATCGGTATGATATCCCCGTCAACGTTCCCTTCTTCCCATAACGAAAATCACCCCAATATTCCACGAGGAGGGATATCCCTGGAATCGCCCAGAAAGCCACACATGAGACCAGCTTACTGCTAGAACAACACAGAGTTTTAATCATAAGAAACCAGAGCTTATATGTGGTTACAACTGTTACAATGACAAATCTCCGCCCCCCCTCACACAGTGGGGGGTCTTCAATACAGCTCCTTTGAAATAAAGATATTTCTTTGAACTACTCAGTAGCTAGCCGGTTCGGCACCGCATATAGAGAGATAATTATCACAAGGAAGCAATCAGCATAATTAACACAAGCCACTTATCTAATCACAGTAACCAGTAAACACAGGGCTAGAACAATTAACATTTGAAACAGGGCTAGCTGCAGAAGAGTAATTACAATTAACAGCCTTAAACAAGCAGGGAGGATTAAACTGAAGCATATAGGTAAAAAGTCCGTCACAGAAGGCAGCCTGTGTGTGTCAGGATCACAGCGTACACTGTGCCCAGTGCCATCCACCACTCATCTATCTTGGTGGCTTTTTTTTCTCTGTAATCTCATTGCAGTTGCCTGCTAGGAAGGCAGCCTGTGTGTGTCAGGATCACAGCGTACACTGTGCCCAGTGCCATCCACCACTCATCTATCTTGGTGGCTTTTTTTTCTCTGTAATCTCATTGCAGTTGCCTGCTAGGAAGGCAGCCTGTGTGTGTCAGGATCACAGTGTACACTGTGCCCAGTGCCATCCACCACTCATCTATCTTGGTGGCTTTTTTTTCTCTGTAATCTCATTGCAGTTGCCTGCTAGGAAGGCAGCGTGTGTGTGTCAGGATCACAGCGTACACTGTGCCCAGTGCCATCCACCACTCATCTATCTTTCTTGGCACAGTAGATAACATTTAAAAAAAAAAAAAATATTACTGCAATATAATTGCAGTCAGTTGCCTGTCTGCCAGCGTGTGTCAGGGTACAGCGTACATTGTGCCCAGTGCCACCCACCACCCATCTGTCTTGGTGGCATAGTCGATAACATTTAAAAATAAAAAAAATTATTACTGCAATATAATTGTAGTCAGTTGCCTGTCTGCCAGCGTGTGTCAGGGTACAGCGTACACTGTGCCCAGTGCCACCCACCACCCATCTGTCTTGGTGGCACAGTCGATAACATTTAAAAATAAAAACATTTATGACTGCAATATAATTGTAGTCAGTTGCCTGTCTGCCAGCGTGTGTCAGGGTACAGCGTACACTGTGCCCAGTGCCACCCACCACCCATCTGTCTTGGTGGCACAGTACATAACATTTAAAAAAAAACTAAAATTTACTGCAATAGAATTGTAGTCAGTTGACAGCGTGTGTCAGGCTCATAGTGTAAACTGTGCTCACTTGCCCAGTGCCACCACTCACATATCTGGTGGCATAGTATATTAAATTTAAAAAGAAAAAACACAATTTTGACTGCAATAGAATAGCAGTTAATTGTCTGCAGGCGTGTGTCAGGCCTACATCGTCTACTCTGCCAACTTCTGCCAGTGCACAGTGCCACTCATATCTGGTGTCACAGTAGCTTGCACGCATAGTACAACTAAACAAATAATAAAAAATGACTGGCAGAGGCAGGCCACCCCGCAGGGGCTGTCGTGGTCGTGGTGCTGTGATTCCCTTTGGCCCTAGAATAATGCCCAGTGTTCAGAGGCCACGTACCCTGAACTCCAAAAGTTCTGAGGACATAGTTGACTGGCTAACACAGGACACCCAATCTTCTACAGCTTCCACTCGGAACCTTGACGCACCATCCTCCTCCAGCTCAGCTTCGGGCACCTCTCAAGTTACCACTCGCCCGCAATGCCGCCACCACCAACACTAGCATCACAGCTGCTTCACTTGATCTGTCAGAGGAGTTGGAAGAAATGAGTGATGCACAACCATTATTGCCAGAGGTTGTAGATAAAAGGGATATGTCTCAGTCAGGCAGCATTACACACATGGATGTATGGTGTGATGATGATGTACCCGCTGCTGCTTCCTTTGCTGAGTTGTCAGATACAAGTGAAGTGGTTGATGATGACGATGTGTCCGGGAAGGTCACGTGGGTGCCCGCTCGAAGAGAAGAAGAAGAGGGGGAAAGTTCAGAGGGGGAGACAGAGAGGAGGAGGAGACGAGTTGGAAGCAGGGGGAGGTCATCGCAGGGAGCTAGTGGCACAGTCAGACAGCATGTATCGGCACCCGGGGTCAGCCAGACAGCACGCCAATCAACGCATGCTGTTGCCACCACCAGAATGCCAACATTGCAAAGCTCAGCAGTGTGGCATTTTCTTTGTGTGTCTGCCTCTGATAACAGTGATGCCATTTGCAACCTGTGCCAAAAGAAACTGAGTCGTGGGAAATCCAACACCCACCTAGGTACAACTGCTTTGCGAAGGCACATGATGGCACATCACAAACGCCTATGGGATCAACACATGATGAAGAGTACAAGCAGCACACAAGCTCAAAGCCACCATCCTCCTCCTGGTGCAGCATCTTCAGTCACGTCAACCACTGCTGTCCTCCTTGCCCCCTCTCAACCAACCGCCACTCCGTATCTCACCTTGAGCAGTTCCTGCTCATCTCCCCACAGTCAGGTGTCTGTCAAGGACATGTTTGAGCGTAAGAAGCCTATGTCACAGAGTCGGCCCCTTGCCCGGCGTCTGACAGCTGGCTTGTCGGAACTCTTAGCCCGACAGCTTTTACCATACAAGCTGGTGAAGTCTGAGGCCTTCAAAAAATTTGTAGCTATTGGGACACCGCAGTGGAAGGTACCCGGCCGAAATTTATTTTCACAAAAGGCAATCCCCAACCTGTACTCTATTGTGCAAAAGGAAGTCATGGCATCCCTGGCACACAGTGTTGGGGCAAGGGTCCATCTGACCACTGATACCTGGTCTGCAAAGCATGGTCAGGGCAGGTATATCACCTACACTGCGCATTGGGTAAACCTGCTGACGGCTGACAAGCATGTAATGCGTGGCTCTACAGAGGAGTTGGTGACACCGCCACGACTTGCAGGCAGGTCTGCTGCCACCTCCTCTACTCCTCCTACTCCATCCTCTTTGATAACCTCCTCGGCTGAGTCATCTTCTGCTGCTGCGTCTTGCTCCACATCAACTTCACCCCCCCAGCTCCCCAGGGCTATTCCACATCCCGGATACGACAGTGTCACGCCGTCTTGGGGTTGACTTGCCTGAAAGCAGAGAGTCACACCGGACCAGCACTTCTGTCCGCCCTGAACACACAGGTGGATCAGTGGCTGACTCCGCACCAACTGGAGATCGGCAAAGTGATGTGTGACGGAAGCAATTTGTTGGCAGCATTGAATTTGGGCAAGTTGACACATGTCCCGTGCATGGCACATGTGATGAATCTGATTGTACAACGCTTTGTGCATAAGTACCCAGACTTACAGGATGTGCTCAAGCAGGCCAGGAAGGTGTGTGGCCATTTTAGGCGTTCCTACACGGCCATGGCGCACTTTTCAGATATCCAGCGGCGAAACAACATGCCAGTGAGGCGACTGATTTGCGACAGTCCGACACGTTGGAATTCAACACTCCTAATGTTCGACCGCCTGCTCCAACAAGAAAAAGCCGTCAACGAGTATTTGTATGACCGGGGTGCTAGGACAGCCTCTGCGCAGCTGGGAATTGTTTTGCCACGTTACTGGACGCTCATGCGCAATGCCTGTAGGCTCATGCGTCCTTTTGAGGAGGTGACAAACCTAGTCAGTCGCACTGAAGGCAGCATCAGCGACATCATCCCATTTGTTTTCTTCCTGGAACGTGCGCTGCGAAGAGTGCTGGATCAGGCCGTAGATGAGCGAGAGGAAGAGGAAGAGTTGTGGTCACCATCACCACCACCAGAAACAGCCTTATCAGCATCGCTTGCTGGACCTGCAGAAACGCTGGAAGAGGAGTGTGAGGAAGAGGAGTCAGAGGAGGAATGTGGCTTTGAGGAGAAGGAAGACCAACCACAGCAGGCATCCCAGGGTGCTCATGTCACCTATCTGATACCCGTGGTGTTGTACACGGATGGGATGAAGAACAGACCTTCAGGGAGATCAGTGAGGAAGAGGAACGGGACATGAGTAGCTCGGCATCAACCTTGTGCAAATGGGGTCTTTCATGCTGTCGTGCCTGTTGAGGGACCCTCGTATAAAAAGGCTGAAGGAGAACGACCTGTACTGGGTGGCCACACTACTAGCAGAAAGTGCCTGAAATGTTACCGAATTACCGGAAGTTGGAAAGGATGCAGCAGTTCCAAAATAAATTGAAAAGTATGCTTTACACAGCATACAAGGGTGATGTCGCAGCACAACGGGAATCTAACAGTGGAAGAGGTGAAAGTAATCCTCCTCCTACCATGACCACGCCGGCAAGGACAGGACGCTTTACAGATGTGTTGTTGATGGAGGACATGCAGAGCTTTTTCAGCCATACGCGTCGCCACAGCCCTTCGGGGTCCACCCTCAGAGAAAGACTCGACCGACAGGTAGCAGACTACCTCGCCTTAACTGCAGATATCGACACTCTGAGGAGCGATGAACCCCTTGACTACTGGGGGTGCAGGCTTGACCTGTGGCCTGAGCTATCCCAATTTGCGATAGAACTTCTGGCCTTCAGTGCAGCAGGAGGTATTGTCACTGAGAAGAGAAGTCGCCTAGGTCAAAAAAGTCTAGATTGCCTCACCTTTATTAAGATGAATGAGGCATGGATCCCGAAGGGACTGACAGTGGGCGATACATTTGACTAAAGGCCTGATGAGATGAGCTTCCTTGGGCTACAAATGGTCCACACGCTGCTGTATTTTATCTCTGCATGCCGGATGACTTGCGTGGCTTATCCGCCACCAAATAGGGTTCAAGCCGCAATGTTTTAGTGCACTTTCTGCCTGGAAAATATACATTTTTCTGGCCGCTGCTACAGCAGCAGCTGCAACAATACCTACCTTTTCAGACATGTGTACATGCCTAATTTTCCTGGCCGCTGGTGCTGCACTGTGGCTGCAAATATAAAACCAAAAAAAAGGCACATACATGTGTCAATTCCCCTTCGTGATCGCTACCTTGTTGTGGTGAAGGGGTTTGCGTATCACAATGAAGCGACCACCTCTATGAGTGTGTTGGCAATGGCAATGTTGGCACACCCCAGATGAAAAGGTCGTTGCTTCATTGTGATCAGACCAAAAGCGATCGGCTGGATAATTTTGCATAGGAAAACCATTAAATTTCTTTGTGATCATCTAAGGTGATCATTAAAGCCTACTAGGCCAACAATGGGCCCACACTGCAGAATCATTGTTTTCTGGGTCACTTAACTGTCACTGAACTACCTCAGCACGACCATAGGCTTTGAAAAACACCATCGCCTGCAATCTCAAAAACGTTCATTGACGTCAGTGAGGACAAGGAACGGGACATGGCTAGCTTGGTATCCAACCTTGTGCAAATGGGGAGTTTGCGGTTGTGCAAATGGACTGTTTGCAGGTGTTTGTGGTGTGTTAAACGGGGAGTTTGATCTGTCAGAGTTTGGTCTGTCACTGTGAACCCTAACCTATTACAGACAGGGTTAGGGTTACAGATAGGGTTAGGGTTAGGGTTACAGATAGGGTTAGGGTTACAGACAGGGTTAGGGTTAGGGTTAGAGATAGGGTTAGGGTTAGGGTTAGAGATAGGGTTAGGGTTAGGGTTACAGATAGGGTTAGGGTTAGGGTTAGAGATAGGGTTAGGGTTAGGGTTAGAGATAGGGTTAGGGTTACAGACTGTAACCCTAACCCTATCTGTAACCCTAAACCTATCTGTAACCCTAACCCTAACCCTAACCCTAACCCTATCTCTAACCCTAACCCTATCTGTTACCCTAACCCTAACCCTATCTGTAACCCTAACCCTAACCCTAAACCTAATGCTATCTGCTATCCTAACCCTAACCCTGTCTGTAACCTTAACCCTAGCTGTAACCCTAACCCTATCTGTAACCCTAACCCTATCTGTAACCCTAACCCTAACCCTAAGCCTTACACTACCTGATCGATATAACATCATACTTGATGTTTTAGAGCACGTTATTCCAAACAATTTATGAATGTTAGGTGATTTATGCCCTTTATGGATTAAAAACGGACTCTGCGACAACTACGTAATTTTCCATGGGAGTTTTGCCATGGATCCCCCTCCGGCATGCCACAGTCCAGGTGTTAGTCCCCTTGAAACAACGTTTCCATCATTATTGTGGCTGGAAAGAGTCCCTGTGCGTTTTAAAATTCGCCTGCCCATTGAAGTCTATGGCGGTTCGCCCGTTTCGCGCATTCGCGAACATATGCGCAAGTTCGCAATCGCTGTTCGCAAAATTTTAGGTTTGCGACATCACTACAGGTGATCAGGGAATAAAGCTTAGTGTCACCATAGCCGCACCAGTGCCACAACAGTCCTATATTAGTGCCACAACAGTGCCGTACCAGTGCCGCCTGTGCCCACCAGTGCCGCCTGTGCCCACCAGTGCCGCCTGTGCCCACCAGTGCCGTCTGCGCCCACCAGTGCCGTCTGCGCCCACCAGTGCCGCCTGTGCCACCAGTGCCACTTGTGCCACCACGGCCACCTGTGCCCACCAGTGCCACCTGTGCCGCCTGTGCCCTCCAGTGCTGCCTGTGCCCACCAGTGCTGCCTGTGCCCACCAGTGCTGCCTGTTCTGCTAATCGGTGCACACCAGAGCCCCACCAGAGCCACCTGTGCCCACCAGAGCCACCTGTGCCGCCTGTGCCCACTAGTGCCGCCTGTGCCCACCAGAGCCACACCCGTGCCACTACAGTGCACATAAGTGCCGCCTGTGCCCACCTGTGTCCACCAGTGCCACCACAGTGCTCTGCAGTACAGCCTCACCTGCCACCAGTATGGCAAAAAAAATCTTTACCGGTGAGCAGGCCGTACAGCGTCTACGAGCCATGAGCGATGAGAGCAGCGAGGAGTCTCTGTCCGATTCTGATTCGGCCTATGAACCCGTTATAGACAGTGGGTCCGATTCAGAATCTGAAGAAGAACGTGTGCCCAGGAAAAGAAGGGGTGCTGGCGTGGAGAAGCGGCCTACTCCCAGACGCGCAGGGCCGTCCACCTCAAGCGCTGTGCCTACCACCTCAAGCGATGTGCCGTCCACCCCAAGCGCTGTGCCGTCCACCTCAAGAGCTGTGCCGTCTACCTCAAGAGCTGTGCCGTCCACCTCAAGAGCTGTGCCGTCCACCTCAAGAGCTGTGCCGTCCACCTCAAGCGATGTGCCACTGCAACAAAGCCCAGGCACCAGTAGGGTGTCATCTCAGCCCCAAAGGGATAGGGGCCATGCCAGCCTTCCCTATGGCCTTCAAAACCCCCTGTGGCTTCCCCCTAATTCCGGAGCAGCAAATATCCCCCCTTCACTGCCCAGCCAGGTGTCCAGGTGAACACCGAAAACTTTTCCATGATTAATTTTTTTAATTTACTTTTCACCGAAGATTTGCTATCCTTCATTGTGGCCCAGTGCAATCTCTACGCACAACAGTACATAAGAAGTAACCCTGGTTCCAGATATGCCTGCCCCTTTGAGTGGAGAGAACTAACCGTGGACGAATTTAAAATTTTCTTAGGCCTAACGTTTACTATGGCACTTTCAAAAAAAAAACAATTGTACTCCTACTGGTCCACCAAACCCATTCACCACATGCCACTCTTCTCCTCCCTTATGCCAAGATCCCGATATTTAATAATTATGCGGTTCCTCCACTTTAACGACAACGCCCAGTGCCCTCCCCGAAATGACCCTGCTTTTGACAAGCTATATAAAATTCGGCCACTTCTAAATTTTTTCGCTCAACAATTTCCCCAATTATATACCCCTGAACAAAACATATCCGTGGACGAGTCCCTTGTCAAATTCTCAGGCAGGCTGAGAATCAAGCAGTTCATCCCCAGCAAAAGGGCCCGATATGGGGTCAAAATGTACAAACTTTGCGACAGAGCCACAGGGTACCTCTACTCATTCATGGTGTATGAAGGGAAGGACTCCCAACTGCATCCCCCTGAATGCCCAGAGTATATGGGAGTCAGCGGAAAAGTGGTCTGGGATCTGATCTATCCACTCTTTGGAAAGGGATACCACCTTTATGTGGATAATTTCTACACCAGCTTGCCCCTGTTTCGCTGTCTTTACCTTCAGAATACCCCAGCATGTGGCACAATAAGACCCAACAGGAAAGGCTTCCCGCAAAAACTGGTGGATCAAAAGCTCAGACGAGGGGAGTCTGCAGCATTGAGGAACCAGGAGATATTGGCTGTCAGGTGGAGGGACAAACGGAACGTCCACATGCTTACATCAATCCACGACGACACCTGCGTGGAAGTCCCCAAAAGAACCGGCCCAATCCAAAAACCAAAATGCATCTATGACTATAATTTGTTCATGGGGGAGTGGACTTCAATGACCAGATGTTAGAACCCTACCTGCCCACAAGAAAATCCTGCCACTGGTATAAGAAAGTGTCCATTTATTTTTTTAGTTTGGCCTTCTATAATTCCTATGTAATTTACAAAAGATCATCAGAGAACCCCGTATCATATCTGGACTATCAAGAAGAAGTCATCACCGCCCTTTTGTACCCTGAAAACCCACCGGAAAATATTCGCTCTGATTCTGTGAGCAGACTGCACGAGCGTCACTTTCCTGAGCAAACCCCCTCCCGTGAAACAGGCAACAGAAATCAGAAGAGGTGCCGGGTGTGCTCCAGAAGAGGAATTCGAAAAGACACTGTGTATTACTGTCCCGATTGTCCTTCCCAACCAGGCCTCTGTATTGGAACATGTTTCCGCCGTTACCATACGTTTCTACATTATTAGGGACGTATGGTAAACGCAATTCTCATTTCCTGTAATTTCCCCCCACACCTCTTATGCCACTGCACTGACATACCTCTGCCTTCTCCGGAACCGACCATGGCCTGTTATACGACCACTCTTTTGCCTAACCCTAAACATACTTCTGCCTTCTCCGGAATCGACCATGGCCTGTTATACGACCACTCTTTTGCCTAACCCTAAACATACCTCTGCCTTCTCTGGAACTGACCCTGGCTTGTTATACGACCACTCTTTTGCCTAACCCTAAACTGTACCTACCTCTGCCTGCTCTGGAACTGACCCTGGACTGTTTGACCACGTTTTTTGCCTGCCCCTTGGATTGATCTTTTACCCTGCTATACTAGTGGGAACACAGGGGTCTCACATATGTGAGGGGCTCCAGAATTGTTTTTATGGATGAAAAAACTAATTTTTTAGTTTTCTCATTCCCGGATTAGGGTCTGGTTGCCCGGAGGCTTCAAAGAGATTTGGGTGGGAGAAGCCTCTACCCCTGTCCCCATTCCCCTACCCATGGCCCGCTACTTGGACCATGTTCCTACCAGGACGAATATTTTGCCACTGCTGGCACTGTACTGACTATGGACAATATTCCTGCCTGCTGCCTGGACAATTCCATTCACTGTCGCTGACCAGTGACCACGTCCCTGCCTGCTGCCTGGATCGGGGCTCTCCTTCTGTGGACAATTGCACTACTAAAACCACAGGTAATCTTCTTTTTTTTACCCATTACTCAGCAGAATGTATTTTAGGGTGTAACTCTTGGTATGTACATGCTGTGTTAGAAATATGAAGGCCCTTCAAAAATGTGATAGATTGTAAGGAAATTGGATGTGTAATTTATGTCCCTAGAACACCTGATGGTGCTTCTTGGATGTTGGGCCTCTGTATGTGGCCACGCTGTGTAAAAGTCTCACACATGTGGTATCGCCATACTCAGGAGGAGCAGCAGAATATATTTTGGGGTGTAATTTTTTCTATGTACATGCTATGTGTTGGAAATATCCTATAAATGAACAACTTTCTGTAAAAAAAAATGCGTTTTTATTTTTTTCCACATTTTCCAAAAACATCTGGAAAAAAATGAACTGTTCAAAAGACTCATTATGCCTCATAGATTATACGTTGGGGTGTTAGCTTTCCAAAATGGGGTCACTTTGTGGGCGTTTCCATTGTCCTGGTGCTCTAGGGCCTTCAAAAGTGTAATAGGTGGGTGAGAGATTAGATGTGTAATTTATGCTCCTAGAATGCTTGAAGTTGCTACTTCGGTGTTGGGCCTCTGTATGTGGCCACGCTGTGTAAAAGTCTCACACATGTGGTATCGCCATACTCAGGAGGAGCAGCAGAATATATTTTGGGGTGTAATTTTTTCTATGTACATGCTATGTGTTGGAAATATCCTATAAATGGACAACTTTCTGTAAAAAAAAATGCGTTTTTATTTTTTTCCACATTTTCCAAAAACATCTGGAAAAAAATGAACTGAACTGCCTCATAGATTATACGTTGGGGTGTTAGCTTTCCAAAATGGGGTCACTTTGTGGGCGTTTCCATTGTCCTGGTGCTCCAGGGCCTTCAAAAGTGTAATAGGTGGTTGAGAGATTAGATGTGTAATTTATGCTCCTAGAATGCTTGAAGTTGCTACTTCGGTGTTGGGCCTCTGTATGTGGCCACGCTGTGTAAAAGTCTCACACATGTGGTATCGCCATACTCAGGAGGAGCAGCAGAATATATTTTGGGGTGCCATTTGTGGAATATACATGCCATGTGAGAGAAATAACCTGTTATAATGACAATATTGGTATGAAAAAAAAAAAAATCTTAATTTTGCAAAGAATTGTGGGAACAAATGACAACTTCAAAAAACTAACTATGACTCTTACTAACTACCTTGGAATGTCTACTTTCCAAAAAGGGGTCATTTGGGGGGTATTTGTACTTTATTGGCTTGTTAGGGTCTCAAGAAATCAGAGAAGCTGTCAGTACTTCAGGTGTGATCAAATTGTTCAATTTTCAGAAATTGGTACCATAGCTTGTAGACCCTATAACTTTCACCCAGACTAAATAATATCCAATTTTTTTTTTTTTACCAAAAATATGTAGCAGTATGCATTTTAGGCCAAATGTATGAGGAAAAATTACTTTTTTACAAAATGATATGATAGAAATGAAGAAAAATTCATTTTTTTACAAAATTTTCGTTCTTTTTTCATTAATAGCGGAAAAAAAAAACCGCAGAGGTGATCAAATACCACCAAAAGAAAGCTCTATTTGTGGGAAAAAAAGGACAAAAATTTCATTTGGTTACAGTGTTGTATGACTGAGTTATTGTCATTCAAAACGTGAGAGCACCAAAAGCTGAAAATTGGTCTGGTTATTAAGGGTGTTTAAGTGCCCAGTTGTCAAGTGGTTAATGAGCAAGGCTAAGCAAAAACTTTACTGGAGACAAAGAGCACAGAATGGAGCTTTACCACAGGAATTAGGAGACCACAGATGACACAGCAATGAAAACTTGGCCAACAGCAGGACAGGTTTAATGAGGGAGAATGTGCAAAATCGACTAAAGAAAAAGCGTGTGTTTTACTACCGGAATTGTGAAACCACAGATGAGACGATGTGTAAGGTTGGCTAGGAGCAGGTCAATTTTAATGAGCAAGGCTAGAACCAAATTCACCAGAGATATTGCAGTGGATGCAGCATTGTAAAACTTGCCAGCAGCAGAACAGTTGTAACTAACTCTAAACCCCAAAATATTGCACCCCTGAAATGAAAGCAGCTTTCCCAATGGAAAAGGAATGAAACAATTATGGGCCTCTCTGACCTTTTCACAAATGACATATATATAAAATATAAAAAAAATGTATTACAAAACTTTAAAAATCATACAAAAAATAGGAATATCATTCCCACAGAACATCATGTAAAACCATGAAGGTAATAGTCAGGAACGGTAGGGGCGTGGCTTGGCGCGCGAAGGAGATGGCAGCTTAGCTCGAGAGCTCCGTCGGCACCGCGGCCCTAACCCGTCTCTCTGCACGGAAATCACCCGAGGATGAGCAAGCAGGGTCGTCACCCTCATCACACCCGTTCCAGGCGATCATCGGCGGCTAGCTCAAGTCGGAACATCTCGGATTTGTTCCGCAATCAAGCCGAGGCCTTGAAGCACACGCCAGGAGGCAAGATGGCGCCGGTACACGCGGACGAAGACTACAGCGAGGATTCCCAGTCAGCCGCCGAGGACACTGGCAGAAGGAATGCTAGGGCTGACCATCCGCTCACATACTCGGATATGTCCGGATTTGCCGCGGATATCAAGGCATCCTTTTCGGCAGCTATCACAGACTTGAAAACAAGCCTCATTGTGCTACAGGAGAAAGTGGCTACCGCAGAAACGGAGGGGAAGCACAGGGACAGGGCGATCCAGAGACTGGACAGGGTCGTCACCACACATTCCCTGCACTTTATTGAGGTAAGCAGACACCTGGAGGACCTTGACAACAGGGGGAGGAGGAGTAATATTCGGATACGCGGTATACCGGAATCGGTGGACACTGACCAAATAGTGCCGGTCCTTCAGAGGGTCTTTAACAGCCTACTGGAGAGACCTGAAGACACGGCAATTGATTTCGTGAGAGCGCACAGGGCCCTCAGAGCCAGAGGCCCAGACACGCTGCCACCTCGGGATATCATTTGCTGCATGCAACACTTTGGACTGAAAGAGGAAATCATGCTGAAAGCCCGCAGAAACGAGCACATTGTATTCAATGGGGAGAACATTAAACTGTTTCAGGACCTCTCCCAGATAACCCTCAAAAACCGCAGGGCCCTGCGACCTTTATTAGATAAGCTCAGGGAGAGGGACCTTCGTTACACATGGCGCTTCCCCTTCGCTTTACTCGTTACCCATGGCGGCAGACAGCATACGCTCCGTACCCCTATTGACCTCCCCGAATTCTGTGAGGCACTGCAGCTTGGCCGGATTGACCTGCCAGAGTGGTACCAAGAATATGCGGTCCCACCCAGGGACAGGAGCCCAACGAGATCCCCACTGACAACACCAGAGAAACAACCATCCAAGAGGCAGAAACCAACTCGTCAGGAAGGTCAACATTTGGGATCCCCAGGCATCCGAGCCCACCCCTCCAGGAACCTGATGGAAGCATGAAGCCCCTGAGTTTGATCCACCTCGCTCCTCGTCGCAGATCGTTTTGCCTGTTGTTGACGCATCATTCGTTCACTGCACAGCAGGCCCTTCGGCCTCTCCCCCACGCCAGCTTTAACAAGCACCTGGCCCGCACCACGCGAGACTATCATGTGGTTAAGCACCTATAAAGCGCGCCATGTCCGTTTGTTGCACGGCCAGACGAGAAGGACAGACAAGACAGTCGCTGAGGACCCACCGCCCGCTCTTTGGGTAACTACCTGACTTTATTTAATAAGAATGCTAATCCTCTCCTCATGTCCACTCCATCTACAGCGACCGCTCTACCTGGGATCAGGTGAGCTGGTTTGTGGAGTCTTAAAACCGGCTGAGTCATTACATAAGCCTGTCTTGCACTCAGCTGTTGTGTCACGCACCAACATCTTAACTATATGTGATACTCAGCCCACTGACTATGGGCTTTATGGGAGAGATGAGGTTGACGGGCCTATGTCCGTGCGGGGCTGGCTGATGGGTTCTCGGTCAAGCACCTTTGCTTACATGCAACTAATGTTGGGCGCAGTTTTAGGCCGGGCTGTCAGTAGCTTTCGGGGGTTTGTGCAGTCTGTCAGAAGGATGACTTACCATTAATCAATAGTGCATCAGTTTATAATTAGTTGTTTCTACTTATTGTTTCAAGTTGATAAGATGCCAGTATATACAATCATCTTAAGATGCGTACGAGGAGCGATGGACGGGTCTGGGATACCTTGGACGGGTGGCCTGACCACTCGATCGCTCCCCCTTTGGTGACCTAGCTTACATATAATTACATGTGCATTGACCCTACGATCACTGCCAAAATTGTTTTTTCCGTTGCAGAGTAGACTCTTCAGCTTACAATTAGCCTTTAGAGAGGGCCGTTGCCCGACCACTCAGAATTTATATACCTAACTCCGCCGCCCGTATTGATACCGGATACGGGACTGAGTTACGTTAGCCGTCTGTTTCGGCGCGCATTCCGTGTTCCCCCCATAGGGTACGCGAGCGGGCTTCTCGGCTTAGCTCAGTACACTAATTAGAGTCGCCCGGGACGTTATAAACGTCTGGGAGAAGTTATCCTCACACCTTCTTTTCCTATTTTACATCCTACTGCTTTCCCCCTACCCCCTCTACTCATTACCCCACTTGGGATCTATTGATCCTTTACCTCCCTCTCCTTACCACCACACCCCCCCCCCCCCTAGGAGCCAGTGGTGAACGTACTATTTGGTTTGCAGACAGGTCGCCTGGGACCCTCCCTGTGGCGAGGGAGTCCCCCCCTCCTCTCTGCAACTTAAATATGGCTTACTCAGGTTTGGGACGCAATCCTTCAGTGATATCTCACAATGTTAGAGGTCTGAACATCCCAGAGAGACGCTCGGCGTTGCTGAGGGAACTCAGAAAAAGCAGACCCGATTTTGTTTTCTTACAGGAAACACATATTAAGACGGGACAGATTCCGAAACTCACTGACTCATATTTCATAGAGGCCCACCATGCCACCAATGATGTCTCTAAGACTAAAGGGACGACCATATTGGTCAGTAGGACTGCCTCCTTCGAACTAACTGACAAACTAGTAGATCCGGGGGGTAGGTTCATCTTCATTAAAGGGAAGTATGGAGGAACACCGGTCACGCTAGCCAACGCTTATTTCCCCAACGCATCACACCTGACCTTCTGTCAGAGGCTAATAGGAGAGCTGAAGGCTTTCAGCTCTGGCCTTTTAATCCTAGGGGGAGATTTTAACGTCCCCCTGGATCCCCTAACAGACACCTCTGCCGGCAAGACATGTATCAGGTACAAGATCTTAAAAAGAATTAAGGCACTACTACACTCTCTCAATCTAGTAGACACATGGCGCTTTCTCCATACAGATGACAAAGATTTCACTTTTTACTCGAATCCTCATAATCGATACTCCAGGATCGATTATTTATTCATTTCACAGCAAGACCTACAGGCAGTGACGGAAGCCCATATAGGGACGCAGAGTCTTTCTGACCACGCCCCGATCTCCCTCACCCTGAACCAGGCAACACCTCAGACCAAGACCTCAATGTGGAGGCTGAATGCCTCTCTACTGACGGACCCGACCTTACTTCCTGGGCTGAACTCAGCTCTCCTTGAGTACTTCAAACACAATGTCACCCCAGGTGCAGACCCCTTGATGGTATGGGAGGCCCATAAGTGTACAATCAGGGGGGAATTGATCAGGATGGGCTCAAAGAAAAAGAAGGAGAGAGAAGGGGAAATCCTGAAGCTGATCACTCAGATCCGTCTTCTAGAAACCCAGCACAAACAATCCTTGTCTATCCAGTCAGCGACTTCGCTTCTAGAGTTAAGAAAAGCCCTGAGACAGATCATTGACGCTAAGACCAAGAGATTCCTTTTCTTCCGGAGGAAGCTATACTATGAGCATGGGGATAAGCCTGGCAACCTGCTGGCTAGGGCTTTAAAGGGACCAATTTCGCGTTGCACCATAGCGGGCATTCAAAACAAAAGTGGTAGAATTGACAGGGAAACAAACAAGATTGCGCAACATTTCCAAGAATTCTACACCAAACTGTATAACCTGCCAATACACCATACAACATCTGGGCCCAAAGAGAATAGAACGCAGGCAATTAAGGACTACCTGACAGAATCCGCCCTACCCTCACTTTCCCTAGAGGATGTTGCCCTCTTAGAGAAAGACATAGAAGCCTCTGAGTTGAAGGCTGCAATCAAAGACCTGAAGGCGGGCAAAAGCCCTGGACCTGACGGGTTTAGCGCTATATATTATAAGACATTTTTAGACATACTCCTTATCCCCCTTAAGGACGCCCTAAACTCACTATCCACTCAGAGGGAAATTCCCCCTGACTTTCTGTCTGCCTACATTACGGTGTTGCCCAAACCTGGTAAGGACCCACTCCACTGCACAAGCTACAGGCCGATTTCCCTATTAAATCTGGATGTCAAGCTGGTGGCGAAGATAATTGCCAACAGGATGAGACCCTTGCTACACAAATTGATAGGCCCATGCCAGGCGGGCTTCATGCCTGGTAGGGAGGCCAGGGATAATGTAACTAAGTCTCTCAACCTTATCTATGCGGCCCGGGTTCGAAAGATCGAAGGCTTTCTCCTATCAACGGACGCGGAGAAGGCCTTCGATCGAGTAGATTGGGACTTTATGCTGGGAACATGCCGTCACGTGGGCCTAGGCCCGCATATGATGGCATGGATCTCAGCGTTATATAGGAATCCCTCGGCTAAACTTAAAATCAACGGTTTACTATCTGATAGGGTCAACATTAAAAACGGGACCAGGCAAGGGTGTCCTCTGTCACCTCTACTTTTCATACTCTCACTGGAACCCTTTATCAGACGGGTTCTGGCGAACACAGACATCAAGGGATTCCAAATGGAGGGGAGGGAATTTAAGGTCGCGGCCTACGCCGACGATCTTCTATTCTTTCTGTCGGCCCCGCATACTACCCTACCGTCCCTCCTGAAGGAATTTTCGTTGTACGGCCAATTAGCAAACCTTAAAATCAATTACTCCAAGTCCGAGGCACTGAACATCACATTACCAGATGCTGTTTTAAATCAGGCCCAAAGCAATAACCCCTTCACGTGGCAACCCTCTGCCATAAAATACCTTGGTATCTGGTTGACCCCTAAGCTCCAGTCGATTTTTGAACGGAATTTCCCCCCTCTCTTCAAAAACATTGAGCGGGACCTGAAGACATGGCACACAGGCCATTTCTCGTGGTTTGGTAGGGCCGCCGTCTGCAAGATGACGATCCTCCCCAGGGTCCTCTATCTTATCAGGGCACTGCCGGTCAGGATCCCCACCAGCTTCTTCAAAAACTTACACTCCATCCAGATGAAATTCATCTGGGCGCACAAGCCCCCTCGCATAAAATCGAATCTATTGACTAAACCCAAGGCACAGGGGGGTCTGGGTATCCCTGACTTTAAGGCTTACTACCACGCCTCCCATATTGGCAGGATCATTGATTGGCACTGCCACTCCAACAACAAGGACTGGGTGGGGATAGAGTCCTTCCTCATATCTATTCCCCTAAAGTACTCACCATGGATACCCAAGACCTCCTACCCTCAGTCAGTTCAGGCTCATCCCCTGGTCAGTACCACACTCAATATTTTTCATCAGTTGACTAAACGTGCTAGACTCTCATCCCCCCTGAGTCCACTCACCCCCTTGACGAATAACCCTGGATTTTTACCGGGATTGGAGAGGGGATTTTTAGGTCCCAACGCTGCTAAAGCCCCTCTGCTCGCACGGCACTGCTTCAACAACCAAGTAATGAAAGACATGACACAATTTAGGACAGACAATAATCTGCCCCTACTGCCCTGGTGGTCATACCTTCAATTGCGTAGCTTTGTAACCAACCACGCTCGCGAAACTCACCTAACCAGAGACCTCACCGAACTTGAAAAGGTATGCGACAGGGGGGAACAGGTCTACAGATCAACTTCTGTGGCCTACTCATGGCTACAGGAGGTGACAGATTCCGACTCGAACAAATATAGGGAGAAGTGGTCGGGCACCTTGGGCATACAGATCACGGAGGCACAGTGGACCAGAGCTTGTATCCTGTCTCACAAATGCTCTATCAGCACTAGACTACAAGAGACGGCATACAAGCTCTTAACACAGTGGTATGCCACACCGGAGAGGGTCAATAGGTGGTTCCCACAGGCCTCGGATGAGTGCTGGAGGTGCCATAGAGAGAAGGGAACTTTATTGCACATATGGTGGCAGTGTGACATGATAGCACCTTATTGGTCGGAGGTCAGGGAGGTGGTGAGGCGGATCACGGAGACCACACTTTCCCTGGATGCGGCTTGCTGCCTGTTACACGTCTCCCATTTCTCCCTTGGAGCCTATAAAAAATCCCTATCCAGACACCTACTTAATGCAGCCAAATCACTGGTTCCATTGTACTGGAAGTCCACAAAAGTCCCAACGGTGTCTGATTGGCTACGCAAAGTTGCAGACGTTTGCGAAATGGAAGACACCACAGCCCAATCCACCGAGTGTGTGGAGAGATATCACAAAACTTGGTCTCCCTGGTTCGCCTTTAGGTTTTCGCAAGATTACGACCTCCTATTACAGAAGTAAAATGACCGACAGGATTGTAAGTCCCACTATACACTATACACGTGCAATGTTACTTGCTTTTATCTAACCCCAAACCTGGTTATCTGCATGCCTTTCCTCAATGCTTAATGAATCACCCACTAATGTGACCCCGATGACCTCTAAAGATGCATAACTGCCCGAATTGCGGTCAGTTGCACCCCCCCAACATGCAATGGGGTCCTAACGACCGAATAATACTTCGCCACCCCCATGCTCCACTTTCATCCCCCCCCTCCCCCCCCCTCCAACCTACCTTCCCCCCCCCCCTATTACCCTTCTTCCCACTAATCTTATTTTTATCATTACCACATGGAAGATTCTTCAGATTTTGCGAAGGGGAAACTTCTTCTTTGACCGGTCCCAGGAACCTGGCACTACACCGGTAATGCCCCAGTTAAGCATACCCCCCTTACAGTGATATATGCTTTATATCTTTATATTGTTACATGTTATACAACTATGCATTTCATTAATGTTTGATTGCTTTTCAAATATTATCGGATTGTACCTTCCATCTGTATCTGTACATTTATTTCCTTTTTCTAATAAACTTTGATGTGAAAAAAAAAAAATAGTCAGGAACGGTAAGGTATTTCCTACGCGTTTCACAATCACTGACGCTTCCTCAGGGCTTCAAATCTCTTCATCTGGCAAAATGCCTAATACCGCCAGTTTAAATCTAGAAACATAATATACAAACAGATGTTTGATACATACATAATATATATGGTCCTATAGGACAAAGAAAACAATCCACAAGCAACAAATCACATACCGAGTGAGTTTGTCATGTCAGCTTGGACTATGGAGAGGCAAAAATGGATCCAAAGGTATAAATAGTACCCAGCAATGATGAAACAGGCAAAAATGAGAGTAGGAGAGGATATCCACCAACCTTATGTGGTTCTGTAAGGAAGTATATAGACACATATAATATAGTCAATACATAGAATTGAAACAAATCCATCATCCGCGCGTGCAACAGGAGCAGTATATAAGAATGATATCCTGCGAGTTCACATCCCACCCAGATCTACTCAGCCATACTAACCTCCAAACATGCGGATATAACAGATAGATGTTAATGGCTGCCACATATGTTCCAATCGTGGTCTGACAGTGTTGACCATCAATCCATACAAAGCTTAAAATAAAAAAAATAAAAACCATCAAGTATAAGAGAAGGGCACCATACACAACAACGAAAAAGTATAGTACAAAAATATTCCTCCTGGAACAGTAGGGGGCAGAGAGGGGGGTGGGGGGGGTTGATAGAGAGAGAGATTGGAAGAGTGGTCGAAGGGGGAGAGAGGGGAAAGAGAGATTGGGGGAAGAGAGAGAGGGGAGAGGGAGAGAGAGAAAGGGGGAGGCAGGGAGAGAAGTGGGGGCAGAAAGAGTGAGATGGGAGTGGGAGAAAGGGGGAGGGATGGGGGAGAGGGGAAGGGAGAGAGAGGGAGAGAGAGGTGAGGGGGAGGCAAAGGAGGAGGGAGAGGGAGAAAGAGTGATTAGGAGAGAGGGGGAGGGGGAGAGAAGGGTGACAGAGAGAAGGAGGGTGGAGAGAGAGAAATAGGTGGTGATAGAGAGAAACAAACAGGGGATGAGAAAGAGGAGGGTGAGAGAGAGAGAGGGGGGTGAGAGAGAGGGGGTGTGAGAGAGAGGGGTGGTCAGAGAGAGGTGAGGAAGAGAGAGAGAGAGAGATCCTTAGCCTTGTCTGCAGCCACCACTGTGCCCCCATGTCCCAGTCTTCAGCCTCTGTCTGTAGGAAGGTGTGTGCGATGCTCAGTACAGTGCCCTCTATTCCAGCAGGATGTTCATGGTGGCCAGAAGCAGGCAGGACCCGTTCTCATTCTGAGTGGGGACAGTGCTCCTTCCAGAGGATCTGATGGAAGTGAGATGGAGTTGGTCCCTAGCTTTTGGCCGTACGTCCTAGTGTTGGGCTAGATCGGTGGAGAAAATTAACAAGGCCCGTATTAAGGTCAATAAAGAGGTTAGCAGGTTTGTGGTGCGCAATGACGGTCTTGTTATTCGCCATAGGGACCTGGAAGTGGATACTGGTCGAGATCTCAGGGGAGATGGCGTTCATCTTAACGCTGTGAGCATTGATTTCTGTGGGTGGTGGCGGTTGGGGATCTTCGGAGGCAGTAAAAATTAAGATCATTATGGCTTAAGTGGGGAACCATCACGGTATGGGATCCTCGGTGGATGCCGTTAAAGGAGGTTTAACTGGGAGATGGGTATCAGCGTTGGAAGCTAGTCCTTGAGTCGGCGTGCTGCGACCGTGGACCTGGTGTGGCCACGCTGATACGTTAGATTAAGTTTGGTCAGTGCCTTCGATGATCCTCAACATTGGTTGCGACGTATCTGGGTTAATATTTGTGTGTAAATAATGTTATGGTTAAAATGGCCGGTGCGGCCGAATTAAACCAAAATGGGTGTCGTTTGTTTATTTAATAAGGATGCAGGGTTATAGTAGTTGTATTAAGCTTTTGGCATCTGCTGGCCATAGTCATGTCTGCCCTCTTGTTGTAAAGTGCTGTGCAAACTGTTGGCGCCATATAAATCCTGTATAATGTGTATTCGTATTTTTAGCTCTCAGATGCGTTACTTTACTTTTTTCTACATTGATCCCCGTCCACCATATAGTCCCCCCCCCCTCTATTTTATTGAGGTCTTCCTGTAAAGTTTCTGTATCCCGTTGTGAAGTTCTTGTCCTGCTTTAGCTTTGTGTGCTCAGAAAACATTGAGATCGGACTATTTATCTCCTTCTCTTCAGGTTGGAAGGAGTTAATCCCCTCCAGGGAGACGCATTCTTTGCATTCCTTTCCCTGGCTGCTCTCACTTGTTGTAAAGAATACAAAGTCTCTATATACACAGCTCTGTTCTCCGTAGATGAGAGCAGAAATATCACTTCCTATTGACCTTCTAACATTACACAACCCTCTTCCATCATTATCTCACACACACAGCCAGTCAGCTCCTCTTCCTCGTTCTCAGCAGGAAATGAAGATCACACCCAGCTACATTCTTCCTGAGTATCGGAGACGATCACTTCATTCTTCTGCTCAGCGATGAAGTCTGCTGATCTGAGGAGGGAGCTGGACTGTTCCGTCTGTCTGAACATTTATACCGATCCTGTAATCTTGCCATGTGGACATAACTATTGCCGGGGCTGTATTGATCGTGTGTTGGATACACAGGAGGGGTCTGGAGGGTATTCCTGTCTTGAATGCAGAACAGAGTTCCAGGATCGGCCTGCACTGTACAGGAACATAACTCTGTGCAACATCGTGGAGAACTTCCGGTCTACTCAGCCAGACGAGGAGAAGTCCGAGGTCTTCTGTACTCACTGTGTGGACTCTCCTGTACCGGCTGTGAAGTCCTGTCTGCTCTGTGAAGCTTCTCTGTGTGATAAACACCTGAGAGTCCACAGCAAGTCACCAGGACACGTCTTATGTGACCCCACTACTTCCCTGGAGAGCAGGAAATGCTCCGTCCATAAGAAGATCCTGGAGTATTACTGCAGTGTGGATGGCGCCTGTATCTGTCTGGCCTGCACATTAGATGGAGCTCACCACGGCCACCAGGTGAAGATGTTGGGTGCGGCTTCTGAAATGAAGAAGGAGAAGCTGAAAACCGTCCACCAAAAACTGAAGACAAAGAAAAAAGAGGCGGTGAGAAGAATTCAAAATCTTCAGGAACACCAGAGGAAAGTGATGGATAAAGCAGATGGGGAGAAATCAAAGATCGCCGTCCTGCTTGGAAACCTCAGGAGACGTCTGGAAGACCTGGAGAAGAAAGTCCTGGGGGAAATCTCCGGGCAGGCAGAGAAGATCTCCGTCTCCATAATGGAAATGACCCGGGAGCTGGAGATAAAGAAGGAGGAGCTGTCCAGGAAGATGGGTGACATCGAGGAGCTGTGCAACATGACGGATCCACTGATTGTCCTACAGAAATCAGAGACTGGGGACTTGTGTGATACTGAGGATGGAGATGATGAGGATGGAGAGAGACACAATAACCTCAGGGATCTGGACATGGTTGGGATCTCACACACATTGCACACAGGATTATCTGATATCATGTCTGGGATAAATAACAGGATGGAGGGAGCTGGAGACAAGTTTCTGGATGAAAGCACAGCTGGTGATAAGCTACAAATCTCAGAAGACGGGAAAACTGTGACTGCCCTTCCATCACCAGACAGGAATCTTCCAGAATCACCAAAGAGGTTTAGGTTTTCTCAGGTAATGAGCAGTCAGAGTTTCTCCTCAGGGCGGCATGACTGGGAGGTGGACATTGGGGGATCAGGTAGATGGGATATCGGGATGTGTTACCCCAGTGTAAAGAGGAGCTGGAATCCTGAAATATGCTCCAATGAGGACCACCCTGACCAAGGGGAATACACGAATAAATACTGGGGAGTACATAAGTACGTTATTTATTGGGGATCGGATGAACACAGGTACTGTTACACTCCTAAAAGTAAGATAATCAGGATGTATCTGGATTACGAGGCCGGGATGATCTCCTTTTATTATACAACTGTCCCCGTCACACACATCTGCACCTTCACCGCCACCTTCACTGAACCCCTCCATGTGGTGATCGGTGTGTGGGATGATTATGATTATTTAAAGATACGTGGGGGGAGGGCAATAAATGATCAGTAATGATAAATCTGCCCAGAATGCCAACCTGCCCCCCCCCATATTTAATAGCATTAAGTGTTAGAAAACCCCTCCAAAAAATAGATAAATTGAGCACTAATCTGTATGATTACCCCCTAAGAATGCATCCCCCTCCTCCCAGTACATATACACCCCTCCTGCTGAAATCCCTGCTCCCAGCACAAATCTTTTCTCCCCCATCCTCCAAATCCCCCCAACACAAATGCCCCCCCTCCAAATCAAAAAATTCTTGCAAAAATTCTCTGCCCCTCAGATTTCCCCACCTAGTACACATTCTCTCCCCCACTTCAATTCCCTCCTCCTCTCACAAGTCCCCTCCCAACCGTTCCTAGCACAGATCTCCCCCTACAAAATGACCCCTCCAAGCACAAATACCTTGCATTCATACCTACTAAAACAAATCCCCCCCCCCCCCAGATTTTCCCTTGTAGCACAAATCCCCCTCAAAAAAATCTCCTCACAGAAAATTTCCCCTACCCCCTCTACTATATCACCTCTTCTAGCATAGACCCCCCCAAATTCCTCCTTCTAGCAGAAGTCCCCTCCCCCCACCCCCTCCCAACATAAATGCCCTTAAATCACCACTCATGTTTTGCAATATAAATGAAAAAATACAAAAAAATTGTAAATGAAAAAAAAAACACAAATAATCTTTCTTCATATATTTAGACCAAAATGTATTCTGTGTACAATTTCTTTGGTAAAGAAAAAAATAACCCAAATCAGTTTATATTATTTATTCTGTGTGAAATTTTTAAAGTCTACAAACTATGATATACCGTATTTATCTTCCTATAACGCGCCCCAGCGTATAGCGCGCACCCCCAACCTAGAAGAAAAATTTCTGAAAAAAAAGAAATACTTACAGTTTGGATGCCCCTCGTCGGTGTCTTGCCCGGCGTCCATCGCGTCAATCGGCGGCCTTGTCTGGTCCGGCGGCCTTCTGCGGCCATCGTGGTGTCCTCCCCGCTGTGTTTTTCAGCCGATCCCCGCTTCCCGCGCTGTGTTTGAACCACTCCGCCGACATATACCGAGCGCAGTACACTCGGGTATACTCGGGAAGGCTCGGCTCCTCTCGCATAAAGGATGTACAGGACGCACAGGACGTGACCGCGAGCGGAGCTGAGCCTGCCTGACTATACCCGAGTGTACTGCGCTCGGTATATGACGGCGCAGTGGTTCAAACGCAGAGCGGGAAGCGGGTATCGGTGTATATCGTGCACCCACGATTTTGCCCTGATTTTAAGGGAAAAAAAGTGCGCGGTATACGCCGATAAATACGATATATATCAAACAAATTGATCAATCCTAATGTACTGACGCCCAATCTCATTTCTTGAAGCCCTAAAATGCCAAGACAGTACAAATTCCCCTCAAATCACTCCTTTTTGTTTTTTATTTTCAATAATTTTTATTAAATTTTTCATTAGAAAGTAGTATATGCATTACAGAACGAAGAAGTAGACATATACATAAGATTTAGATGAGTACAGTATCACAAATCATTGGAACGATAGGTATCAGTACACATTAACACATTCTGCGGCGTATCATGTTCATGTTCTTTTGCAGTGTCATGTGTCCCAAAGTTGTGTGGAGACCCCGGGAGGCTTTCCTAGGGTAGGTAGCCATAGCTAGCCCCTTGCGATCCCTCTCTATGGTCGCGGAGGCCAGCTCCTTATATAGGAAGTATGGTCCGTACCCCCACTCTCACCCCCCAAGTCTCTCCCGCTGTGGTAGATTTTTGAGTGATATGACTGTGACAAAAGATATGCTTGTATTCATAAATTCAAGAAGAACAAAGGAAGAGTAAGCATAGAACAAAAAGATAAAGAGAAGAGAAAAGTAAAGAATGAAATATCAGAGTAGTGTATCAAAAACAGGACAGAAAGGCTGTTGTCCATTAACATTGACACTACCAACATTGTTGTACGCCCTAGCTGACCATGACCCACCTTTGTTTCATATTATCGTTATAGTGCATTCCTACCACCTATTTGCTGCTGTGTCCAATGAGCCATGGAGCCCATAAGTTGTTTATCTTTTCATACTTTCCCAAAGCCGAAGCATGGAGGATTTCGTAGGTGCTGTGAGTGTGCACCGTGTTTATAATTTCTGCCATTGTGGGGGGATTTATATTCTTCCAATGTCTAAGAATTACTAGGCGGGTGGCTAATAGAATGTGTGAAACTACCATTGTCTGGGATTTAGGGATTGCATCCATGCCCATGGACAGTATAGCCATGGCAGGATGAAGTGGTGGGAAGGAGTCCGAGACCCCAGCCAGAACGCCCTCTACCTGTGACCATAGTGCCCTGATGTTCGGGCATTCCCACATTATGTGGAAAAGTGTACCCCTCTCTCCACACTGCCTCCAACAAGTTGCATTGGCGTTTGGGAACATCTTGGCCAAGCGATGGGGGGTGAGGTACCAACGAAGTAACAGTTTCTGGTGCATCTCAAGGAGATTGGTGCTCCTGGTGGAGGCCGTCAGAATCCTTATGGATTTTGCCCAAGATTGAACTGAGTAACTTACCCCAAAGTCTCGCTCCCAAGCTATAATATTATGTTCTTTGACTAATGTGTCCTTCTCCTGTAGGCCCTTGTATAAGATAGATATGCCCTTGGGTTTAGTGGACGGATGGAGAAAGAATTTTGTCATCTGGACTGGAATGTGGGTAAAAATCTGAGGAGATTTTTTGAGCATTTGGGAAATCTGGATGTACCTGTATCTTTCACTAGTTGGAAGGCTGAATCTCTGTTGCAGAGCTTCAAAGGACATCATGTTAGGGCCCTCTATTGTATCTTCTAGGTGAGTTATACCTTTGTCTCTCCAAGAAGTGAGATTGATGTCCGTGATTAGGTTATGAATGGCTGTTATGGGGAATTTAAACGGCTCTGTGGGACCAGTCCATCTGTAAGCTGTACGTAGATGGGCCCAAGCTCTCAGTGATGCTAAAATCGGAGGGGCATATCTTTTGTCTAAGGATTTAGTAAGATGAGCTGAGAGTAAAAACTCACTGAGGCTTCCCCTTGGAATCTGTCTCTGTTCTAGGTCTTTCCACTGTACTTCAGACAAATCACTCCTTTTTGGAATGTAGTCAGTCTAAGGTATTTAGTAAGAGGTATGGTCATTTTTTTGAAGTTGTAAATGTTTGTCTAAATTTTGGGGATATTAAATTAAATAAAATGTGTTTTTTTTTATATAAAGTTGTAATTTTTTTTTTTTATTTCTCACACACAGCATAGTCATAGTTTCAATTACACCCCAAAACACATTCTGCTACTCCTCCTGAGTATGGGGATATCACATGTGTGAGATGTTTTCACAGCCTAGATACATAGAAGGCCCAGAATTCAAGGAGCACCTTTGGGCTTTCAAGAAGCATACAGTAAATTACACATAAATTATGCATCTAATTTCCTGACTACCAATTGCATTTCTTTAGTCTCTGAAGTGCCAGGACAGGAGAAACCCCCATTAAATGGCACACTTTTGGAAAGAAAACACCTCAAGGTATTTTTTAAGAGGCATGGTAAGTGTTTTGAAGACACTTTTCTTCCACATATTTTTTGAAAATAGAAAATTAAAATGAAATGTAATAGTTTTTTTTACACAATGTTGTCAATAAATAACATATTTCTAACACATAGCATAGATTTACTTAGAATTACACCCCAAAACACACCATGTTATACCTCCTGAGTATGGGGATACCACATGTGTAAAACTTTTTCACAGTCTAGATCAGGGGTCTTCAAACTACGGCCCTTCAGTTGTGCAGGAACTACAATTCCCATCATGCCTAGTCATGTCTGTGAATGTCAGTGTGTTACAATGCCTCATGGGATGTGTAGTTCTACAACAGCTGGAGGGCCGTAGTTTGAGGATCCCTGGTCTAGATGCATAAAGAGGACCAAAATCCAAGGAGCACCTTCAGATTTTCTAAGGGCATAAATTATGCATCTCATTTTCTGACTACCTATCACATTCTGGGAGGCCCTGAATCACCAGGACAGTGGAAACACCCACACAATGGCCATATTTTGGAAAGCAAATACTCCAAGGTATTTTTTAAAAGGCATGGTGAGTCTTTTGAAGACTTTGGGCTTTGGGCTTTTAAGGAACATAAAGTATGTATCTAATTTCCTGACTACCAATCACATTTATTGAGTCCCTGAAGATCCAGGACAGGAGAAACCCCTATTAAATAGTCCCATTTTGGAAAGAAAACACCTCAAGGTGTTTTCTAAAAGAGCCATGTTGCGTCTTTTGAAGAATTTTTGTGGCACATGTTTTTGGAAAATTTGGAATAAAAATTAAACATAATTGTCAAAAACACAATATTTCTCACACATGCAATAGGCTTGAAAAACATTCTACTGCTCCTACCAAGTATGGGGATACCACACTTGTGAGACTTTTTGACAGCCTAACTACATGGAGAAGCCCAAAATCTAAGGCGTATTATCAGGTGTTCTAGGGACATAAATTACACATTTAATTTCCTATATATAAAAAACAAGGTACAACGCTGTGTAAAAGATGATAATTAATGATAAGGCATAAAAAATCATGTGAATGATGATGAAAAAAAGTCCAAAAGATGTGATCCACAAATAAATAAAAAATTAAGTTACATAGTTACATAGTTACATAGTTAGTCAGGTTGAAAAAAGACACAAGTCCATCCAGTTCAACCAAAAAAAAAAAAAAAATAAACAAACAAAATAAAAAATAAACAAACAAAATAAAAAGTTCATAAACAGTGATCTTTATCAGAAAAAGAATCACACAAACGGAATTCCTCCACGGAAAGGACACCAAATTCGTTAGATGTAGTCTCCTTTCCACATGTATATGACCGTCGTTACATCGGTCATGTCAGGCGCAGGGATGTTTAAAGTCTTCCCGGGCAGACTATCTCCAGGCAAATGTATTGAAGGGACAAATCCAAAATATGATCGCTCCAAGAGGTATGCGGCTGAATTCAAACGCCCATGGAATGACAAATAAGGGAAGACCCCATAGTGTAATACCGTAATGAAAGCGGATTTATTAAAATGTAAAGTAACACTTACAATTGAAATGAAAATTGAGCGCGGTGAATGTAATCAGGGGAAGCGGCGTCTCCTCTGAGCTTTCTCCTATCTGCTGAGCTCTGTAATTGCGTGTCTTCCTGAGTAATGCGTGATGACGTTCCAGCTAGGCCACACCTACGCGTTTCGTCATAAAAGATGTCGTCGGGGATAGGCTGCGGGCGCGACGTCATCGCAAAGCCCTTATATAGCAACGAAACTCCATTTTGACCAAGGGCAGTTACAAAAAGGGCATAATAAAAGAGACACAAGCGTCTACGTGTTAACGTACAACGTATAAAGAGCAAAACAGGAGTGAGTGGAGTATAAGCAGAAGACTGCCATCTTGTGGACAAAACCAAGAACGCATAACTGAGTCCAGCATTAAGAGAGAGAGAAACAGAGAGAGAAGTCGCAAAAAATGTATACATACATAATTCATAATTGACATTTATACAACTATTAAATAATAATGAACAAATTATAAACAAAATATATAAATATAAAATTCCTTATGGGTGAGGAATTAAAAATGACCATAAAAACATAAGTAAAATTATATTAAGACATCTACGCATTATTTAAAAAGCAATTTATGTCTCAATCCACGTTTGGGATGAACGACTTCATATTAAAAATCCATTGGGTTTCAAGTTTGGATATTGAGCGAACTTTATTGGTACCCCTCCAATGTGGGCACAATTTTTCAATGGGTAAAAAGAGGGTCCTTTTAATTTCTTTATCATGGTATTTAGCATAATGTTTTGACAAATTATGCTTGGGGAAACCCCTCCTCACATTGTCCACATGTTCTTCTAATCTTATATGGGGGGCTCTCTTAGTCCGTCCAACATACTGTCTTGAACAAGGACACTGTATAAGGTAAACAACGCATTAACTGGAGTAGGTATTGAACAAACATTTAATTTCCTGACTAGGGATGAGCTTTGAGTTTGACTCCAACATCGGCTGTTTGCTTGTTCGCCAAATTTTGAACATTATGGGCCGTTTGCGCCAAATTTGAGCGGCACATCACGGCCCATAATTCACTGCGTCATCGCAGTGCATTGCTGGCTGATGATTGGCCAAGCATGCACTATGACCTGTATGCTTTGGCCACCATGCCTCCAAAATGCTACTAGTGGTGATTCTGACACACCTCTCTTCTCCACCCCCTCCTCTTCTTCTTCCTCCATGTCCTCTTCCTGTGCTGATTTGTCCTTGGAACCAGCGGTGCTCCGTAGGCGTACGAGGGGCTACGCAAGTACGCAGGCAAAGAGATGCCATGCGGTGCTAGAGCTGGTGTGCTTGGGGGACAGGAGCCACACTGGGGCAGAGGTTCTGTCAGCTCTGCAGGAGCAGGCTCAGAGGTGGTTGACGCCATGCCAAATTAAGCCAGGAATGGTGGTTTGCGACAATGGCACCAACCTCCTCTCCGCCCTGCGACAGGGACAGCTGACCCATGTGCCCAGTTTGGCTCACGTCCTTAACAGGAAACTCTGTGTGCATTTCCACTGGTCAAATAATTCCAGTGCTCTGATTGCTGACCACCAAAAGGAATACAACCTGCCCAAGAACCGCCTAATCTCTGACATGCCCACCAGATGGAACTCTACGTTGGCCATGCTGCAGCAGCTGCACACACAGCAGAGGACCATCAATGAGTACCTGTGCCAATATGGCACCAGGACAGGGCCAGGGGAGCTTGTTTTTTTCCCCATGCCAGTGGGTCATGATCAGGGATACATGTACTGTCCAGTCACCATTTGAGGAGGCCACGAGGATGGTGATCACTGACAGTGCATGCATCAGTGACACTGTCCCTCTTGTCCACCTGTTGGAGCACACGCTGCATGGAATAATGGACAGGGCACTTGAGGCAGAACAGAGGGAGGAAGAGGAGGACTTCCTTACGTCTCAGGGCCACCTTTATCCAGACAGTTTTCCTGCTTGCCTGCCTATCACACAGGAAGAGGAGGTGGAGGACGAGGAGGAGGATTGTGTCAGAATGGAGGTGGAGCCTAGCACTCAGCATCAGCAGCAGCAGCAGTCTTCAAGAGATCATTTACGGTCCCAAGAAACCCATGGACTTGTACGTGGCTGGGATGAGGTGGCTGCGGATCATGTCGTCCTCAGTGACCCAGAGGACTCCGGACCGAATACCTCAGCAAACATACGCTGCATGGCCTCCCTGATCCTGCAAAGCCTGCGGAAGGATCCTTGTATTAGTGGTATCAAGGAGAGGGATCATTACTGGCTGGCAAATCTCCTTGATCCACGTTAGAAGAATAAGGTTGCGGACTTTATCCAGCTGTCTCAGAGGGAGCAGAAGATGAAACGTCTTTGGGAGGCCTTGCAGAAGGGTCTGTGAAACGCGTTCCCAGAGACTGGGAGGTTACAAATTCCTGGTCCTGGACAACGTGTTGCTGAGGCTTCGGTGAGTCACAGAAGGAGCGGTGGAGAATGTGGCCGTCTGACCGATGCGTTCAGACAATTTTGTAGTCCGCAGCCCCAAGGTATGATTGTGCCAGCAACCATCACCAGCGTCTGGTTTACATGGTGCGGGAATACCTAGGGGCAAGATCAGACTTGGACACCTTTCCCACCGAAAATCCTCTGGCTTACTGGGTCTTGAGGATGGATCACTGGCCAGAGCTTGCACAGTATGCAATTGAGCTACTGGCTTGTCCTGCATCCAGCGTTCTTTCAGAACGCACATTCAGTGCTGCTGGAGGCTTTGTAACCGATCACAGGGTGGGCCTCTCAACCGACTTGGTCGATCGTCTGACCTTCATAAAAATGAATCAGTCTTGGATCACCACCAGCTACCAAGCACCCGATGCTGATCCCTTCAAGACTACCTATGCTGATACTGAGTGACTTATGCTGAGTGACATGCTCTCTCTCCTGTTTATGTTGATAGCTTGTAAGAACATTTTTGGTTCTGGGGACCGCCACCAGCGCCTAAGGCCCAATTTTTCTGCCCCTGTTCAACAGGGGCATGTAATTACAATTTTTGATCTAATATTTCACAGCAGGGCGTTCCAGCGCCCACCAAGACTAACTGTGAGGGCTTACAGTGTTGTGGCAACACCAACACCTAGGGCCCAAATTTCTGCAGAGTATATACGTCAGGCCCCTACTTTCAAACATCCAACTTACAAACGACTCCAACTTGCAAACGGAAGGAGACAACAGGAACTGAGAGGAAATCTACCCCTAGGAAGGGAAATTCTCTTCTGTAAGAGGTGTCTCCTGTCCACTGATGCTTTATCACCAATCCTTGTTTCACAAAAAAAACCAAATTTTCTAAATCCATTTGTCATTGGGACAGAAAGTGAGGTGAAATCTTCTGAACAGATGCACAGACAGCAAAACAAATGTTACAGGGGTGATAACCCTTCTCTATGTTTTCAGAAAAGCTTAAAAATAGATTTTTTGGCTGGAGCTACACTTAAAAAATGTACCTGTTCCAAATTACAATTAGATTCTACTTACAGTCCCTGTCTTGTTTGGACCTCCTGTATACTGCTGTTCAGAGTATATAGGGCCTGGGGGCCCCACGCCTTTTCTTTTTTTAATTTGGGTGCTGGGTTCCCCTTAATATCCATACAAGATCCAAAGGGCCTGGTAATGGGCTGGGGGGGGGGGGGGGTTACCCATGCTGTTTTTATCAATGATTTTCATCCATATTGCCGGGACCCGACATTACATTAAAGTCGCAAGCAGTTTTAAATGACTTTTATTCCTTTAGAAATGACATTTTGTGCAGGGACAGTTCTAAACACGGGAAACACGCGCCACTTCACAAGCATACTTTAGACACCCCCCAGGTACGATATTTAAAGGAATATTTCACATTTTTTTTTCACTTTAAGCATTATTAAATCACTGCTCCCGAAAAAACGGCTATTTTTAAAACAGTTTTTTTGCATTGATACATGTCCCCTGGGGCAGGACCCGGGTCACCAAACACTTTTTTAGGACAATTACTTGCATATTAGCCATTAAAATTTGCATTTTGAAAGTTCGAGTTCCATAGACTTTAACGAGGTTCGAAAGTTCACGTGAACATCGGTCTGTTCACGTGTTCTGGATGTGAACCAAAACTGGGGGGGGGGGGCTGTTCGGCTCATCCCTACTTACATGCATCGCTTTACTTTTTCCTACATTGATCCCCGTCTACCATACAGTCTCCCTCCCCTCTATTATATTGAGGGCTTCCTGTAAAGTTTCTGTATCCCGTGGGGAAGTTTTTGTCCTGCTTTAGCTTTGTGTCCTCAGCAAACACTGAGATCGGACTATTTATTTCCTTCTCTTCAGGTTGGAAGGAGTTAATCCCCTCCAGGGAGACACATTCTTTGCATTCCTTTCCCCGACTGCTCTCACTTGTTGTAAAGAATACAAAGTCTCTATATACACAGCTCTGTTCTCCGTAGATGAGAGCAGGAATCTCACTTCCTATTGGCCTTCTAACATTACACAACCCTCCTCCATCGTTATCTCGCACACACAGCCAGTCAGCTCCTCCTCCTCATTCTCAACAGGAAATGAAGATCACTCCCAGCTACATTCTTCCTGAGTATCGGAGACGATCACTTCATTCTTCTGCTCTTAGCGATGGCGTCTGCTGATCTGAGGAGGGAGCTGGACTGTTCCGTCTGTCTGAACATTTATACAGATCCTGTAATGCTGTTATGTGGACACAACTTCTGCCGGGACTGTATTGATCATGTGTTGGATATACAGGGGAGGTCTGGAGGGTATTCCTGTCCTGAATGCAGAACAAAGTTCCAGGATCGTCCTGCACTGTACAGAAACATAACTCTGTGCAACATCATAGGGAACTTCCGGTCTACTCAGCCAGACGAGGAGAAGTCCGAGGTCTTCTGTACTCACTGTGTGGACTCTCCTGTACCGGCTGTGAAGTCCTGTCTGCTCTGTGAAGCTTCTCTGTGCGATAAACACCTGAGAGTCCACAGCAAGTCACCAGAACATGTCTTGTGTGACCCCACCACTTCCCTGGAGAGCAGGAAATGCTCCGTCCATAAGAAGATCCTGGAGTATTACTGCAGTGTGGATGGCGCCTGTATCTGTCTGGCCTGCAGGTTGGATGGAGCTCACCACGGCCACCAGGTGAAGATGTTGTCCGCGGCTTCTGAAACGAAGAAGGAGAATCTGAAATCCGTCCACCAAAAACTGAAGACAAAGAAAAAAGAGGCGGCAAGAAGAATTCTACGTCTTCAAGAACACCAGAGGAAAGTGATGGATAAAGCAGATGGGGAGAAATCAAAGATCGCCATCCTGCTTGGAAACCTCAGGAGACATCTGGAAGACCTGGAGAAGAAAGTCCTGGGGGAGATCTCTGGGCAGGTTGAGAAGATCTCCGTCTCCATGCTGGAAATGACCCGGGAGCTGGAGATAAAGAAGGAGGAGCTGTCCAGGAAGATGGGTGACATTGAGGAGCTGTGCAACATGACGGATCCACTGATTGTCCTACAGAAATCAGAGACTGGGGACTTGTGTGATACTGAGGATGGAGATGATGAGGACCGGGAGAGACACGATAACCTCAGGGATCTGGACATGGTTGGGATCTCACACACATTGCACACAGGATTATCTGATATCATGTCTGGGATAAATAACAGGATGGAGGGAGCTGGAGACAAGTTTCTGGATGAAAGCACAGCTGGTGATAAGCTACAAATCTCAGAAGACGGGAAAACTGTGACTGCCCTTCCATCACCATTCATGGATCTTCCAGAAACACCAAAGAGGTGTAAGTTTTCTCAGGTAATGAGCAGTCAGAGTTTCTCCTCAGGGCGGCATGACTGGGAGGTGGAGGTTGGGGGATCGGGTTATTGGGATATCGGGATGTGTTACCCCAGTGTAAAAAGGAACTGGAAACCCGATATATGTTACAAAAGGCAACACCCTGACCTAGGGCCATACAAGAACAAATACTGGGGTATACATAAGTACATTGATAATTGGGGATTAGAGGACAGGAATGAACATAGGTACTATCACAATTCTAGTAGTAAGATAATCAGGATGTATCTGGATTACGAGGCTGGGAAGATCTCCTTTTATAATATGACTGTCCCCGTCACACACGTCCTCACCTTCACCGCCACCTTCACCGAGCCCCTCCATGTGGTGATCGGTGTGTGGGATGATTATGGGTATTTAAAGATACGTGGGGGGAAGGCGATAAATCATCAGCAATGAAAAATCTACTGAGAATCTGGTGACATCACATAAAAGGAGGGCTATGATTGGAGGAAAAATGAAAATTGTGCTTAAGAAAACCCCCAACACTCAGACGCACACTGTCCATAACCTAGCTTGTTTTTAGTTTTGGATGGAGGGTGAAAGGGTTAGACCCTCTGCTGGGTCTTATTATTATCTATTGCCCCCAGCTGGGGAGATTCACCCCCTCCGTATGTCCTGATGAACATTTTGGGAAACCCAAATTGCTGAGTTGTCAGCAGAAGAGGGAATATCTTCCAATGGGGTCCCTTGTTCCAGAGACAACTATTGTCTATCTTCCATATTGGGAGAGACTTCCTCTCTCTTCCTGTTGTATCTCTGAGACAGGAAGTGAGGGAAAGTCTATCCAATGGGACCAAAAAAAAATGGCGGGGGTTGATGTAAAATAATCAATAAATTATATATACACAACTACAATATTTCATATACAGTATATTGATGTATTTTTTTTATAGGCAAGGTCATCTAGAGCCTAGGGGGAACATGCCAAACTGCACCCCCCCCCCAGAATAAGAGCATTATACCTACAAGCACAAATCCCCCCCCCAAATTTCCCCTCCTAGAAACATTCTTACCCCCTGCGAGCCTCCACATTCCCCCTTCTATCCCAAGTCCCTCCCCCAACCCGTTCCTAGCACAAATCCTCCTCACCTCCCAAATTTCCCATCCTAGCAAATACCTCCCATTCATACCTACTAGCACAAATCCCCCCCCCCCCCAAAAAAAAACTCCCCCCTAACACAAATGCCCCCTTTCCCCATGTATACCTAATAACACAAATCCCCCCCCACAAAAAAATCCCCTCCCAGAACATTTCCCTTCCCCCTCTACTATATCACTTCTTCTAGCATAGACCCCACAAATCCATCCTTCTATCAGAAGTCCTCTTCCCCCCCAGCCCCTCCCAACACAAATCCCCCTAAATCACCACTCCTTGCACACACCCCCAAATTTCCCCTCCTAGAAATATTGTTACCCCCTGCCAGCCTCAACATTCCCCCTCCAAGCCTAAGTCCAAGTCCCTCCCCCCAACCCGTTCCTAGCACAAATCCTCCCCACCTCTCAATTTCCCTTCCTAGCACAAATACCTCCCTTTCATACCCACTAGCACAAATCCCCCCCCCAAAGAAACAACGTTCCCACTCAGAACATTTCCCTGTCCCCCTCTACTATATCACATCTTCTAGCATAACCCCCCCAAATTTCTCCCTCTGGCAGAGGTCTTCTTCCCCCTCCCAACACAAATCCCCCTAAATCACCACTCCTAGCACACCTCTAATTTTCCATTCCTAGAACAATTCTTACCCCTCGCTGCCCCCCAAATTCCACCCTCCCCTCCAACTCACATGATCCCACAGTGCCCTGGGCAGCTGTCCCTCCTGCCCCTCCCTTGTCCCGGTCCCGTGTATAGGAATACATATGTGTGCGCCAGAGCTGCTGATCGGTGACATATAGAGATGTTTATATAAAACCAAATGTATTATTAATGTGACAACATGACGCCATGGCCTAGGTGGCCGATATCTCCTAGCTCTGCTGCCCCAATGATTACCAATGATCAATACACAATAATCAGCTGTAATATAAGGATCATTTTTACACAATTACAAATCAAGAGAGATCTTCTTCCTGATTTTATTCCAATGATAAAGATAATTCCATTGGCGGATCGTGGACGCTGATCTCTGTTATATGATTGGTCACCTCTGATGGGGAAGGTTGGACAAGTAAAGGGTTAAATTAACAGATTTTCTTGCAGAGCTCCGGAAGGCCCTGTGTTGGGGGCCCCGCCCTTCTCTTCCTCTATAATTGTCTTTGATGTATACATAGAACCAATAAATGTCATATTAACCCCTTCAATCCCGGAGCGTTTCATCCCCCTTCTTGCCCAGGACAATGTTTAGATTTCATCGCTGTCACACTTTGAATGACAATCACTCAGTCATACAACACTGTCACAAAATGTCATTGTTATCATTATTTTGAGACAGGTAGAGCTTTCTTTTGGTGTTTTTTTTTGCTATATAAATGACAAAATACTAAAAATTTGGAAATGAAAAAAAAAATAACTGAAAACATACACACGTTTTTCTTTGTTTCTGTTATATTTTACAATTTTTACAATTTACAAATAAATAATCTTTCTTCATAGATTTAGACCAAAATGTATTCTGTGTACAATTTCTTTAGTAAAGAAAAAAATAACCCAAATCAGTTTATATGATTTAGTCTGTGTGAAATTTATAAAGTCTACAAACTATGGGATATATATATATATATATATATATATATATATATATATATATATATATATATATATATATCAAATCGATCACTCCTGATGTGCTGACGGCTCATGTCTTAAAGCCCTAAATTGCCAGGACAGTACAAATACCCCTCAAATCACCCCTTTTTGTAAAGTAGACAGTCTACGTCATTTATTAAGTGGTATGGTGATTTTTTTGAAGTTTTAAATGTTTGTCAAAATTTGGGGGAAATTAAGAAGTTAAATAAAATGAGTTATTTTTTTAATGTACAAAGTTGTAATTTTTTTATTTCTCACACACAGCATAGTCATACTTACAATTACACCCCAAAAACATTCTGCTATAACTCCTGAGTATGGGGATATCACATGTGTGAGACTTTTTCACAGACTGGATGCATAGAAGACCCAAAATCCAAAGAGCACCTTTGGGCTTTCAAGAAGCATATTGTTACTTACTTACACATCTAATTTCCTGACTGCCAATCATATTTCTTTAATCCTTGAATTTCCAGGACAGGAGAAACCACCATTAAATGGCACAATTTTGAATAGAAAACACCTCATGGTATTTTATAAGAGGCATTGTGAGTTTTTTGAAGACTTAATTTTTCTCTTTCACAAATATTTGGAAGATGGGAAATTAAAATGAAATGTAATTGTTTTTTAACAATGTTGTCAATGAATGATATATTTCTAACACATAGCATAGACTTACTTAGAATTACACCCCAAAACACATTCTTCTATACCTCCTGAGTATGGAGATACCACATGTGAGAGACTTTTTCACTGCCTAGATGCATAGAAGGCCCAAAATCGAAGGAGCACCTTTGGGCTTTCTTGAAGCATATGGTAAATTACACATAAATGACACATCGAATTTCCTGACTACCAATCGCATTTCTTTAGTCCCTGAAGTGCCAGGACATGAGAAACCACCATTAAATGGCACCATTTTAAAAAGAAAACACCTCAAGGCATTTTCAAAGAGGCATGGTAAGTGTTTTGAAGACTTCATTTTTCATCCACATATTCTTTAAAAATGTTAAATGATTTAATTACATTTCTTTTACACAATATTGTCAATAAATAATATATTTCTAACACATATCATAGACTTACTTAGAATTACACCCCAAAACACATTCTGCTATTCCTCCTGAGTATGGGGATATCACATGTGTGAGACTTTTTCACAGCCTAGATGCATAGAAGGCCCAAAATCCAAGGAGCACCTTTGAGCTTTCGAGGATCATACTGTAAATTACACATAAAATACGCAGCTAATTTCCTGACTACCAATCACATTTCTTTAGTCCATGAAGTGCCAGGACAGGAGTGACCCCCAATAAATTGCCCCATTTTGGAAAGAAAACACATCAAGGTATGTTATAAGAGGCATGGTGAGTATTTTGAAGACTTCATTTTTCTTCCACATATTTTTGGAAAATGGGAAATGAAAATGAAATTAAATAGTTTTTTACACAATGTTATCAATAAATAATATGGGCTAGATTCAGCAACAACATACGGCGGCGTATCTCCAGATATGCCCCCGTAATTTCAAATCTGCACGTCGTATCTTTACACCGATTCTCAAAGGCAGATACGTAGTGAGATCCTCCATCCTCCGTAACTAAGATCCTTCATTCCTCCATAACTGAGCTCTTCCATCCTCCATAACTGAGGTCCTCCATCCTATATAACTGAGATCCTCCATAACTAAGATCCTCCATTCCTCCATAACTGAGCTCCTCCATCCTCCATAAATGAGGTCCTCCATCCCCCATAGTTGAGGTCCTCCATCCCCCATAGTTGAGGTCCTCCATCCTCCATAACTGAGATCCTCCATCCTCCATAACTGAGGTCCTCCATCCCCCATAACTGAGATCCTCCATAACTGAGCTCCTCCATCCTTCATAACTGAGGTCCTCCATCCTATATAACTGAGGTCCTCCATCCCCCATAACTGAGATCCTCCACGCCATAGCTGAGGTCTTCCATCCCCTATAACTGATCTCCTCCACCCCCCATAACTGATCTCCTCTATTCCCCATAACAGAGATCCTCCATTCCCCATAACAGAGATCCTTCATAACTGAGGTCTTCAATCCCCCATATCTGATTTCTTCCATCCCCCATAACTGAGCTCCTCCATCCCCCATAACTGAGCTCCTCCAACTTCTATAATTCAGGTCTTCTATTTCCCATTTCTAAGGTCTGCCATTCCCCATAAATGAGGTTCTTCATTCCCCAGGGGTTCTCCCCCTAGTATTGAATTGTATTGTACCTGTTACTGTCTGTCCTCATGTTGTAAACTGCTGTGCAAATTGTTGGCGCCATATAAATCCTGTATAATAATAAGGTCCTCCATCCTATATAACTGAGATCCTCCATAACTAAGATCCTCCATTCCTCCATAACTGAGGTCCTCCATCCTATATAACTGAGATCCTCCATAACTAAGATCCTCCAATCCTCCATAACTGAGCTCCTCCATCCTCCATAAATGAGGTCCTCCATCCCCCATAGTTGAGGTCCTCCATCCCCCATAACTGAGGTCCTCCATCCTCCATAACTGAGATCCTCCATCCCCCATAACTGAGGTCCTCCATCCCCCATAACTGAGATCCTCCATAACTGAGCTCCTCCATAACTGAGGCCCTCCATCCTATATAACTGAGGTCCTCCATCCTCCATAACTGAGATCCTCCATCCCCCCATAACTGAGGTCCTCCATCCCCCCATAACTGAGGTCCTCCATCCCACATAACTGAGCTCCTCCATCCTCCATAACTGAGATCCTCCATCCCACATAACTGAGGTCCTCCATCCTTCATAACTGAGATGCTCCGTCCTCCATAACTGAGGTCCTCCATCCCCCATAACTGAGATCCTCCATCCCCCATAACTGAGGTCCCCCATATCCCATAACTAAGCTCTTCCATCCCCCATAGCTGATGTTCTTCATCCCCCATTACTAAGCACCTCCATCCCCTAAAACTGAGGTCCTTCATCCCCCATAACTGAGCTCCTCTATTCCACATGACTAAGCTCCTCCATCCCCGTAACTGAGGTCTTCCATCCCCCATAACTGAGATCTTCCATCCTTCATAACTGAGGTCTTCCATCCCCCATAACTGAGCTCCACTATTTCCCATAACTGAGGTCTTTCATCCCCCCATAACTGAGTTCCTCCATTCCCCATAACTGAGATCCTCCAGCGCCATAGCTGAGGTCTTCCATCCCCTATAACCGATCTCCTCCATCCCCCATAACGGATCTGCTCTATTCCCCATAACAGAGATCCTCCACCCCCCATAACTGAGATCTTCCATCCTTCATAACTGAGGTCTTCAATCCCCCCATAACTGATTGTTTCCATTTCCCATAACTGAGCTTCTCCATAACTAAGGTATTATAATGTGTATTCATATTTTTAGCTCTCAGATGCGTTACTTTACTTTTTCCTACACTGATCCCCGTCTACCATATAGTTCCCCCCCCCCCTCCTCTATTGTATTGAGGTCTTCCTGTAAAGTTTCTGTATCCCGTTGTGAAGTTCTTGTCCTGCTTAGCTTTGTGTCCTCAGCAAACACTGAGATCGGACTATTTATTTCCTTCTCTTCAGGTTGGAAGGAGTTAATCCCCTCCAGGGAGACGCATTATTTGCATTCCTTTCCCGGCTGCTCTCACTTGTTGTAAAGAATACAAAGTCTCTATATACACAGCACTGTTCTCCGTAGATGAGAGCAGGAATCTCACTTCCTATTGGCCTTCTAACATTACACAACCCTCCTCCATCATTATCTCGCGCACACACAGCCAGTCAGCTCCTCCTCCTCATTCTCAGCAGGAAATGAAGATCACTCCCAGCTACATTCTTCCTGAGTATCGGAGACGATCACTTCATTCTTCTGCTCTTAGCGATGGCGTCTGCTGATCTGAAGAGGGAGCTGGAATGTTCCGTCTGTCTGAACATTTATACCGATCCTGTAAACCTGACATGTGGACACAACTTCTGCCGGGGCTGTATTGATCGCGTGTTGGATACACAGGAGGGGTCTGGAGGGTATTCCTGTCTTGAATGCAGAACAAAGTTCCAGGATCGTCCTGCACTGTACAGAAACATAACTCTGTGCAACATCGTGGAGAACTTCCGGTCTACTCAGCCAGATGAGGAGAAGTCCGAGGTCTTCTGTACTCACTGTGTGGACTCTCCTGTACCGGCTGTGAAGTCCTGTCTGCTCTGTGAAGCTTCTCTGTGCGATAAACACCTGAGAGTCCACAGCAAGTCACCAGAACACGTCTTATGTGACCCCACCACTTCCCTGGAGAGCAGGAAATGCTCCGTCCATAAGAAGATCCTGGAGTATTACTGCAGTGTGGATGGCGCCTGTATCTGTCTGGCCTGCACATTAGATGGAGCTCACCACGGCCACCAGGTGAAGATGTTGTCCGCGGCTTCTGAAATGAAGAAGGAGAATCTGAAAACCGTCCACCAAAAACTGAAGACAAAGAAAAAAGAGGCGGTGAGAAGAATTCAAAATCTTCAGGAACACCAGAGGAAAGTGATGGATAAAGCAGATGGGGAGAAATCAAAGATCGCCATCCTGCTTGGAAACCTCAGGAGACGTCTGGAAGACCTGGAGAAGAAAGTCCTGGGGGAGATCTCCGGGCAGGCAGAGAAGATCTCCGTCTCCATAATGGAAATGACCCGGGACCTGGAGATAAAGAAGGAGGAGCTGTCCAGGAAGATGGGTGACATTGAGGAGCTGTGCAACATGACGGATCCACTGATTGTCCTACAGAAATCAGAGACTGGGGACTTGTGTGATACTGAGGATGGAGATGATGAGGATGGAGAGAGACACGATAACCTCAGGGATCTGGACATGGTTGGGATCTCACACACATTGCACACAGGATTATCTGATATCATGTCTGGGATAAATAACAGGATGGAGGGAGCTGGAGACAAGTTTCTGGATGAAAGCACAGCTGGTGATAAGCTACAAATCTCAGAAGACGGGAAAACTGTGACTGCCCTTCCATCACCAGACAGGAATCTTCCAGAAACACCAAAGAGGTTTAGGTTTTCTCAGGTAATGAGCAGTCGGAGTTTCTCCTCAGGGCGGCATGACTGGGAGGTGGAGGTTGGGGGATCAGGTAGATGGGATATCGGGATGTGTTACCCCAGTGTAAAGAGGAGCTGGAATCCTGAAATATGTTACAAAAGGGACCACCCTGACCTAGGGGAATACAAGAACAAATACTGGGGTATACATAAGTACAATGCTTGTTGGAGAATAGCTGACAGGAATGAACACTGGCCATGTGACACTCCTTATAAGATAATCAGGATGTATCTGGATTACGAGGCCGGGAAGATCTCCTTTTATGATCCAAATGTCCCCGTCACACACCTCCACACCTTCACCGCCACCTTCACCGAGCCCCTCCATGTGGTGATCGGTGTGTGGGATGATTATGGGTATTTAAAGATATGTGGGGAGAGGGCGATAAATGATCAGAAATTAGAAAGTTTCCCAAAAACTGGTGACATCAAATAAAAGGAGGGATCAGGTTGGAGGAATATGGAACCAAGCTTCTCTGCACCTAGGGAACCCCCAACACTCAGACACACATTGCCCATAACACTACACCTAGTTGGTATTTCGTTTTGGGTGGAGGGTGGAAGGGTTGGACCCTCTGTAGTATTTTAATGCTGTCCTTGTTCCCACTGTGAAGACCTGTCCCTTCATTATGTCCTGAGGAACATTCTGGGGGAAAATGTTGGGTTGTCAGCAGAAGAGGAGGAATCTTCCAATTGGGATACGTGTTCCAGTGACAACTGAAGATTTTCTTTTTGGGAGAGACTCTCTTCCTGTTGTGTTTTCGAAATTTTAGTTCCTTCCTTACTCTATTAAGAAGAATAAAAAATGGATGTTAGCTTTAGATATACTTTAGGAACAATAATGTAATACAATGTATATGCAACTACAAAATGTGTAATATATATGGGTGTATGTTTATATTGTATAGAGAAAACAAGTATTGGGACGCCGGCCTTTACACGCACATGAACTTTAATGACCTCCCAGTCTTAGTCCGGAGGGTTCAATATTGAGTTGGCCCCTCCCTTTGCAGCTATAACAGCTTCAACTCTTCTGGGAAGGCCGTCCCACAAGGTTTAGGAGGGTGTCTATGGGAATGTTTGACCATTCTTTTAGGAGACACACTCCTAAACCTTGTGGACGGCCTTCCCAGAAGAGTTGAAGCTGTTATAGCTTCAAAGGGAGGGGCCAACTCAATTTTGAACCCTCCGGACGAAGACTGGGATGTCATTAAAGTTCATGTGTGTGTAAAGGCCGGTGTCCCAAAACTTTTGATAATATAGGCCCGGATTCACAAAGCACTTGCGCCGATGTAAGTGCAAATGTGTGCCGTTGTATCTGTGCGCCGGACCCACAAACCATGATACGCCTAAAAACAGGCTTAATCCCGCCGACGTAACTTGCCTACGCAGGCGTAGAGTTGGCGCACATTTAGCCTGGACGCATGGTGGCGCTCCCATTGATCAGCTATTCAAATATGCAAATGAGGGAAATACGGCGATTCACGAACGTAAATGCGCCCGAAGCAGGCTACGAGTTGTGCGTGTAAGTTGTACGTCCGGCGTAAAGTTAAGCTCCATAAAGCAGGTGCAACCCAGCAGCAGACATGCAAAGGTCTGCACCAAGGAATACAAGCTGGCGTATTTTACGTAGTTTACGTTGGACGTGAGTCTGGCTGGGCGTAGGTTACGTTCATGGCGTAGGCAGTGATCCGGCGTATCTTAGGCAGTTGTTTCGACGTGGTTGTGAGCATGTGCAGGGGGCTGCATCCACGGCACCATGCATGCGCAGATCGTTAGTCCGAGCGCCAGACAAGTACGTTTATCATTTGCATGGGGTCAAACCCACTTCCACCTACGCCGCCCTGCGCCTTCGAAACCTACGCCCCGCCGATGCAGCGTTGGGAGCACTGGCTTCCTGAATTCCATGCTTGCCACTCTGCGCTGCATCGGTGTGGCGTAAATTGATTTGCACTATGGCGGCGTAATGTGCGCCCGCTCTCTGTGAATCTGGGCCATATTGTGTATATATATATGGGGTATGTTTATATTGTATACAAATATATAGAGTGTACATCCTGTATGTGTGGTCCGGAGCTGATGATCTGTGACAATTAGAGATCTTTATATAGAAACAAATATATTTTTTAACCCCCTGACCTCCAGAAGGTTTTGCCCCCTTCATGGCAATGATGATCTTTTGCTATTCAGCACTGCGTTACTTTAACTGGTAATTGTGCGGTCATGTAACACTGTATCCAAATACACTTTTTTCACAGATTGAGCTTTCTTATGGTGGTATTAGATCACCACTGCAATTTTAGCTTTTATTATATAAACAAAAAAAGATCGAAAATTAAAAAAATATATATATATTTTCTACTTTCTGTCATAAAACACATCCAATAAAATCAAATTTCTTCATAAATTTAGGCCAACATTTATTATGCTACATATCTTTGGTAAGAAAAAAAAATCCCAAATCAGTGTATATTATTTAGTCTGTGTGAAAGTTATAACATCTACAATCTATGGGATATATATCTGAAAATCGATCAATACTGGTGTGCTGACAGCCAATCTCATTTCTTGAGGCCCTAAAAATGACAGGACAGCGCAAAGACACCCCAAATCACCCCTTTTTGGAAAGTAGACAGCCTCAGGTGTTTAGTAAGAGACATGGTCAGTTTTTTGAAGTTGTAAATGTATGTCATGATTTGTTGGAAAATTAAGAAATTAAATAAAACTTTTTTTTTCCCCACAAAGTTGTAATTTTAACAATTTATTTCTCACACACAGCATATATATATATACTTCCAATTACACCCCAAAACACATTCTCCTACTCCTCCTGAGTATTGGGGATATCACATGTGTGAGACTTTTTCACAGTCTAGATGCATAGACAGGCCCAAAATTTAAGGAGCACCTTTAGGCTTTCAAGTTGCATAAATGACACATCTAATTTCCTGACTACCGATCACATTTCTTTTTTGTTTTTTTACAAAGAGTTGTCGATAAATAAGGGGGTATAAAATGAGTAAATGATAGCGCTAGTGTTAACTAGTGCTGAGTGAGTACAGTGTAAATGTTAATAATATAAATCATACATAGTGAGTATAAATAGCAACACTTATGAAAAAATACTATTAAGTCCAATGAAATGTTGGAATGAGTTCCTTATGGGTTAACACCCATATGCAGCCCTATGGTGAACAGCTGGCGTTTCCTCCTCAAGAGCTTCTCATTAGACAGACAATGACCTTTCCCATTAAAAAGATCCAAGCAGAAAACCTCAATATAAAGGAAGAAAAAAGAAAGAGGACAAGCCTCATAGCATAATACTGTAAAACAGAGGACAATGGACAAGAGACTACACCGACGGTAATGAACTCACAAAACCGCCGATTAACACAGGCTCTGAGATATATTGCCGCTCAGTATGTTCATCTCCTCACTAGGATCGAAGTCCCGTCAAACATAGGCTCCTCCCCCACGCGTTCCGTCACTAGGCACGTGACTTAGTCATGGGTCTCTGAATGACTATGGGAGACGGCTGAGCTTATAACAGAGCCGTTGCGTGTCATTCAAACAGGAAGTGAAACCACAGAAAGGAGAGGGGGTTGACATCTACATCATTGCAGGTAACAACCTCGAGCACTGTGCAAAATAACAAATTCTAGCACTCGCTACATTTGGCAATATAGTGCAATACAACAGTATTTTAATACAGAGAAAAATATATATAAATTATAATCTATCAACATAGACTCAATTAAACTGTCTTGTTGATATAAAACAAAATATTTAGAATAATGTTTTAAAATTTATATAGAACCATTAAAAAAGGTATATAGAACCATTGAAAAAGAATTAAAAAAGGAGGACCTGCCTTCTTAATGAATTTAAAAATGCAACCACATCGCCCCCTACATACTACATGCACAAGAAATAATATAGAGACGTACAGACATACTCTATACATTCATGCATCCTGAGGGGGTGTCATAAAGAAATACAAAATGTGCTGCATTATTATAAAAAAATCTACGTTAAAAATTAATTATAATAAGTTGCAAATGGTGAGTTCCAGTGTCTATTTAAAACACACTCACATGGCAACATAAAACCATATATATATAAACCACCTTAAAAAGGGGAGGAAGACACCCATTCAAGATGCAGGGTAATAGCCAAAAAAATGCACAAATTATTTACATAAAAATAATAATTTATACAAAAAATCTTCTTATCCCTAGATCAATCCGATCACTACACAATCGGAACATATAAAATAAAGAACTAAAAATCTGAAATAAAACAATTCAAATCAAATTCTACATTGAGCCCATTTGGTACTAAAGAGCGCATTTCATGTATCCATCTGGATTCGCTTTTACTAAGCTCGCGAATTTTGTGGCTGCCTCTCCAATGGGGGGTATATTTCTCCAAGGCCCAAAACTTAAGTTGTTTAGGGTCTTTATTATGACACAATGCGAAGTGACGCGAAACATTGTGATCGGGATACCCCTTTTCAATATTTTGCACATGTTCTCTTATGCGTTTCCACATTGGTCTTTTTGTGCGACCTATATATTGGAGTGAACAAGAACACTGAAGGGCATACACCACACCTTCTGTTCGACAGGTAATAAGATCTTTGATCTCATATTCTTTTTGGGTAACATGGGACACAAATTTTGAACATTTCTGTCCATTAAGGTTCGTTTTTTTGCATGCGTAACAACGCTTGCAAGGGAAAAACCCCTTTCCCTGATAGAAGGTTAGTTGATTATATTTTGTTGGGGGGTCCGGAACATTTTTCGCCACCAAATCCCGTAGGGTGGGGGCTCTTCTATATATCATCTTGGGAATACTTGGAAGTATACCCTGTAGTTGCCTGTCAGCTTGTAAAATAGGCCAGTGTTTTCGGAAAATCTTTTCTAACTGTTTATGCTGGACACTATAATTAAAAATGATCGGTAGTTCCATTCCAACTGCATGATTTTTAATCTTATCCTGTATGAGGGATTCTCTAGGGGTATCATATACTTTTGAGATTTGTGTTTGAATGAAATCTTTATCATACCCCTTATTCACAAATTTCTTCCCCAGCATATTAGCTTGTTCTAAGAAGATGTTAGGGTCTGAGCAATTTCTCCGGATCCTTGTCATTTGTCCTTTAGGGATATTGATCAACCAAGGATCATGATGACAGCTATCTGTTGGTATATAGCTGTTTCTTTCTACTGGTTTGAAATATGTTTTTGTAGTTATTTTTTGGGGTTCCAAAGTGATTTCCAAATCCAGAAATTGAATAGATTTATCACTAATTGAGTATGAAAGGTTGATGTTCTTCTGATTCTGGTTTAGATTGTCGAAAAATTGTATAAGGGAGGCTTCATCACCACTCCAGATGATGATGCAATCATCTATGTATCTTCTGTACAGAACTAGGTGATGCGGCATGTTTTCATAGACAGCCATTTCCTCCCATTCGGACATGAACACATTTGCGACACTTGGCGCATATTTTGCGCCCATCCCTATTCCATTTAGTTGTCGATAGAAATCGGATCTATACCAGAAATAGTTATGCTGAAGGCCATAGGCCAAGCACCTCAGGACAAATCGTTTCTGTTTGGAAATTAAAGAACCATACTTATTGAGGGCCCACTTTGTTGCCCCAATTGCCTCTTCGTGATTAATTATGGTATAAAGTGATGCCACATCCGCTGTGGCTAACAGATATTTCTCACTTGTATTTATCACTAATGAGTCAAAGATCTGAATAAGATGCTTAGTATCTCTCAAATAAGCCTTGGTGAGAGGAACTAAGGGCTGAATAAACTTATCAACATATTCTCCCAGACGGGAGTTTATAGATTGTATCCCATTTATAATGGGTCTCCCAGGTGGTCTAGTTTGATCCTTATGAATTTTGGGTATTGTGTATATGATTGGAACCCTGCATACTTCTGGAATCAGGTATTTTTCCTCTCTTTTGTTGAGAATACCTCTTTCTCTTCCTCGATAGATTAATTCAGACAGTTCTTCTTTATATTCACTCGTGGGATTTCCCCTGAGCTTAATATAAGTATTGACATCATTAAGCTGATTTTGCAGTTCTTCATGATAATACTCTTTAGACAATACTACAATGGCCCCCCCCTTATCTGCCGGCCTGATAATAATTTGTTTATTTTCCTCCAGCTCTTTAATCCCCTTATGGATGGCTTTGGGATCCGGCATTTTCTTGATTTTCAATTGGTCTAGATCTCTAAGTACCATTTTATTGAATACCTCTATATGGTGATTGTTCTTTACTTGAGGATTAAATAGAGATTTGTTTCTCAATTGGCTGTGTGAAACTCTTCCCGGCAAAATATTTCTATCAGGTGGATTGATAATAGGCTGGTTTAGTATGTATTTTTTGATGTTCAACTTTCTTGTGAATTTTTTAATATCCACATAGGCATCAAATTTACTAAGATTCCTTTTGGGGGCGAACTTGAGACCCTTATCCAATGTCATAATTTCTGTTTTTGTTAGTTCGACCCCACTAATATTATATATTCCTTGACCCATTAAACCTTCCTTCGTTTTGACCTTGTGTCCCCCTCTACATCCCCTCTTTCGTTTGGACTTCTGGAACGTGCTCCTTGTTCGTGCCGAGGGGGTGTCCTCTCGTTTCTGCGATAATCTAAAAAAGACGAGGAAGGGCGACTATCCTGTTCCTCTCTATAGTTTGCAAGTGGCTCATAATGATTGTGAGTAGGTATTGGACTTCTTCTGGACTCCTGGTAATAGTAATCTCGATTAGGGGGACCACCCGATTGATGGGCTTGATACTGCCCTCCTTGATGTTGGTAATATTGAGGAGGGTAGTAATCTCTTGGGTCCCTTCGATCTTGGTTGTGATAATTGGGATCCTGATGATATCCATATGGATAATTCCCCTGATTGCTGGACTGATTTTGTGGTGGATTGGATGGTTTTTGATTATTCTTATTGTTTTTCCAAACAGGTTTCTTTGGAGACTTGGTGCGAGGTTTTTGATTATTTTTATTATTATTCTTCCACCAAGGCTTTGGTGTTCTAGGTCCATTCGGTTCCTCTCTGTATGGTCTAGGTGGATAATAAGTATAATCTTGTTGGGATCTAGCATATTCATCCACCCCATGTCTGGGTCGTTCAGGTGTTCTAAATCTGAATTCCCTTGGAGGGGAAATAACCCTTACCTCTCTGTCAGGAGAGGATGACACTGACCCTATTTTTCCATCTTTCAGATTGAGTTGCCATTTGAATATCTGATGTGAACGATAATCGTTCGTATCCCTCATATATTTCCTTCTTTTCCGTTGTTTGATTTCAGTATCCCTTTGTTCCAATACTTTATTAAGTTGGTTAGTTAGTGTAGTGAAGGAAGGGGTGTCCTTATAACCTTCTAAGGCAGTCTTGCATTCTGCTATTGATTTATTAATCTGTGCAATTTTTCGTTGTTTCCTCTTAATTAGAAACTGCATAACTTCCAACCCCTTCTCATTGAAGAATTTGAACCATTCTTCAATGGAATCTTTGTCCAATAGTCCATCATTGATGGGAACATCCCATCTGAGTCTTCTAGGGACTATCCCCTCTTTAATGTATTGTTCGTGTGTGGTGAGGTCCCACCACACACTGACCTTTTTCTCCATGAGATGGCCAAATTTCCTAAAATTGGTATCTAGATCACATGTTTCTGCAGTATTTTTACTGGTAAATACATCTTTAAGGTCAACTGTACGGTTTTCCATATAGTTAAATATATCCATGATTGCTGCTAGTAGTGATATAAGTAAGTGAAAAATGTGCAAAAAGGAATGGTACTACTGCGCTACCATATATAAAACCACAAAACGTGAAAAAACAGCAAAAAATATCAAATAACAAAAGCTGCATATCTAATAGGTGAACAAAACCAAATTAATATAAAATGAGTAAATGATAGCGCTAGTGTTAACTAGTGCTGAGTGAGTACAGTGTAAATGTTAATAATATAAATCATACATAGTGAGTATAAATAGCAACACTTATGAAAAAATACTATTAAGTCCAATGAAATGTTGGAATGAGTTCCTTATGGGTTAACACCCATATGCAGCCCTATGGTGAACAGCTGGCGTTTCCTCCTCAAGAGCTTCTCATTAGACAGACAATGACCTTTCCCATTAAAAAGATCCAAGCAGAAAACCTCAATATAAAGGAAGAAAAAAGAAAGAGGACAAGCCTCATAGCATAATACTGTAAAACAGAGGACAATGGACAAGAGACTACACCGACGGTAATGAACTCACAAAACCGCCGATTAACACAGGCTCTGAGATATATTGCCGCTCAGTATGTTCATCTCCTCACTAGGATCGAAGTCCCGTCAAACATAGGCTCCTCCCCCACGCGTTCCGTCACTAGGCACGTGACTTAGTCATGGGTCTCTGAATGACTATGGGAGACGGCTGAGCTTATAACAGAGCCGTTGCGTGTCATTCAAACAGGAAGTGAAACCACAGAAAGGAGAGGGGGTTGACATCTACATCATTGCAGGTAACAACCTCGAGCACTGTGCAAAATAACAAATTCTAGCACTCGCTACATTTGGCAATATAGTGCAATACAACAGTATTTTAATACAGAGAAAAATATATATAAATTATAATCTATCAACATAGACTCAATTAAACTGTCTTGTTGATATAAAACAAAATATTTAGAATAATGTTTTAAAATTTATATAGAACCATTAAAAAAGGTATATAGAACCATTGAAAAAGAATTAAAAAAGGAGGACCTGCCTTCTTAATGAATTTAAAAATGCAACCACATCGCCCCCTACATACTACATGCACAAGAAATAATATAGAGACGTACAGACATACTCTATACATTCATGCATCCTGAGGGGGTGTCATAAAGAAATACAAAATGTGCTGCATTATTATAAAAAAATCTACGTTAAAAATTAATTATAATAAGTTGCAAATGGTGAGTTCCAGTGTCTATTTAAAACACACTCACATGGCAACATAAAACCATATATATATAAACCACCTTAAAAAGGGGAGGAAGACACCCATTCAAGATGCAGGGTAATAGCCAAAAAAATGCACAAATTATTTACATAAAAATAATAATTTATACAAAAAATCTTCTTATCCCTAGATCAATCCGATCACTACACAATCGGAACATATAAAATAAAGAACTAAAAATCTGAAATAAAACAATTCAAATCAAATTCTACATTGAGCCCATTTGGTACTAAAGAGCGCATTTCATGTATCCATCTGGATTCGCTTTTACTAAGCTCGCGAATTTTGTGGCTGCCTCTCCAATGGGGGGTATATTTCTCCAAGGCCCAAAACTTAAGTTGTTTAGGGTCTTTATTATGACACAATGCGAAGTGACGCGAAACATTGTGATCGGGATACCCCTTTTCAATATTTTGCACATGTTCTCTTATGCGTTTCCACATTGGTCTTTTTGTGCGACCTATATATTGGAGTGAACAAGAACACTGAAGGGCATACACCACACCTTCTGTTCGACAGGTAATAAGTAGTGTTGAGCAGAATATGCCATATTCGATTTCGCGATATATCTCGAATATATATTCGAATATTCGAGATATATTCGCTAAATTCGAATATTCGTGATATTTTATCGAAAGTAAATGATTGCGATTTTTCGCTATTGCGAATGCGAAAATAATTGCGATTTTTTGATAACTGCGGTAGGAGCACTCTGATTGGCTCAGAATATTCGTGATATTTTATCGAAATATCGCAACATGCGAATGCGATATTTATTGCGCAATTTCGAGAAATGCTGGAGGAGCGCTCTGATTGGCTCAGAATATTCGTGATATTTTATCGAAATATCGCAACATGCGAATGCGATATTTATTGCGCAATTTCGAGAAATGCTGTAGGAGCACTCTGATTGGCTCAGAATATTCGTGATATTTTACAATACAAAATAATTGCGAATATTCGGCAAATGCGGAAGGAGCACTCTGATTGGCTCAGAATATTCTTGATATTTTACAATACAAAATAATTGCGAATATTCGGCAAATGCAGAAGGAGCACTCTGATTGGCTCAGAATATTCTTGATATTTTACAATACAAAATAATTGCGAATATTCGGCAAATGCAGAAGGAGCACTCTGATTGGCTCAGAATATTCTTGATATTTTACAATACAAAATAATTGCGAATATTCGGCAAATGCGGAAGGAGCACTCTGATTGGCTCAGAATATTCTTGATATTTTACAATAGAAAATAAAAAGTGTTTTGCATTGGTGGTGATTCTTTACTCTATCCATCTGTCACAGCCGTTTGTCAATCAAACACCTTGAAGATTGAACACGTTCATGCTGCATGCTTTGGACTTTTTTTCACTTCACATATCAAAGACATTTTTATGAAAGATTATTTTTCTATTATTGGGACTATATTTCTTTATATATTTGTTTCACTGTGTATTTCACAAGTTATTTGCGCTTGCTTATTTTATAATTTGCCCACATGTCTTGTCACTAGACATATTTTTTATTCTTGTAGAGCGACTCCATTTTCTGTCTTGTATTAATTTATGTTGTATAACATTTTTGAGTTGCTGCTGTATTCTCCCCTTTTTTAAGGTATGCGCAATTTTTTCCTTCTTACAAAAAATAATAATATCAAACATACAAATATTCATAACATACACATACACATACACAAAGCCCCCCCCTTTTGCATCAGAGACAATCAGAGTTCTCCTACCACAGTTATCGAAAATTCGCAATCATTTTCGCATTCGCAATAGCGAAAAATCGCAATTTTTTTTTTTTCAATTTGGCAACATAATAGGATCGCCTCAGCTTAGCTACTCGGCCCAGGGTCTCTAATCATACCAGCAATGCTTTTAGACGTCGATAGGATGTGATCTGTTTTAAAAATCAAATTGAAAAAATGCGAATATTCGGAATTGCGAATATTCACCGCGAAATTCGAAATATAGCGCGATTTCTCGAATATGCTATATTCGAGTCGAATATTCGCAATGCGAATATTCGTGAGCAACACTAGTAATAAGATCTTTGATCTCATATTCTTTTTGGGTAACATGGGACACAAATTTTGAACATTTCTGTCCATTAAGGTTCGTTTTTTTGCATGCGTAACAACGCTTGCAAGGGAAAAACCCCTTTCCCTGATAGAAGGTTAGTTGATTATATTTTGTTGGGGGGTCCGGAACATTTTTCGCCACCAAATCCCGTAGGGTGGGGGCTCTTCTATATATCATCTTGGGAATACTTGGAAGTATACCCTGTAGTTGCCTGTCAGCTTGTAAAATAGGCCAGTGTTTTCGGAAAATCTTTTCTAACTGTTTATGCTGGACACTATAATTAAAAATGATCGGTAGTTCCATTCCAACTGCATGATTTTTAATCTTATCCTGTATGAGGGATTCTCTAGGGGTATCATATACTTTTGAGATTTGTGTTTGAATGAAATCTTTATCATACCCCTTATTCACAAATTTCTTCCCCAGCATATTAGCTTGTTCTAAGAAGATGTTAGGGTCTGAGCAATTTCTCCGGATCCTTGTCATTTGTCCTTTAGGGATATTGATCAACCAAGGATCATGATGACAGCTATCTGTTGGTATATAGCTGTTTCTTTCTACTGGTTTGAAATATGTTTTTGTAGTTATTTTTTGGGGTTCCAAAGTGATTTCCAAATCCAGAAATTGAATAGATTTATCACTAATTGAGTATGAAAGGTTGATGTTCTTCTGATTCTGGTTTAGATTGTCGAAAAATTGTATAAGGGAGGCTTCATCACCACTCCAGATGATGATGCAATCATCTATGTATCTTCTGTACAGAACTAGGTGATGCGGCATGTTTTCATAGACAGCCATTTCCTCCCATTCGGACATGAACACATTTGCGACACTTGGCGCATATTTTGCGCCCATCCCTATTCCATTTAGTTGTCGATAGAAATCGGATCTATACCAGAAATAGTTATGCTGAAGGCCATAGGCCAAGCACCTCAGGACAAATCGTTTCTGTTTGGAAATTAAAGAACCATACTTATTGAGGGCCCACTTTGTTGCCCCAATTGCCTCTTCGTGATTAATTATGGTATAAAGTGATGCCACATCCGCTGTGGCTAACAGATATTTCTCACTTGTATTTATCACTAATGAGTCAAAGATCTGAATAAGATGCTTAGTATCTCTCAAATAAGCCTTGGTGAGAGGAACTAAGGGCTGAATAAACTTATCAACATATTCTCCCAGACGGGAGTTTATAGATTGTATCCCATTTATAATGGGTCTCCCAGGTGGTCTAGTTTGATCCTTATGAATTTTGGGTATTGTGTATATGATTGGAACCCTGCATACTTCTGGAATCAGGTATTTTTCCTCTCTTTTGTTGAGAGTACTAAAGATACATGAAATGCGCTCTTTAGTACCAAATGGGCTCAATGTAGAATTTGATTTGAATTGTTTTATTTCAGATTTTTAGTTCTTTATTTTATATGTTCCGATTGTGTAGTGATCGGATTGATCTAGGGATAAGAAGATTTTTTGTATAAATTATTATTTTTATGTAAATAATTTGTGCATTTTTTTGGCTAATACCCTGCATCTTGAATGGGTGTCTTCCTCCCCTTTTTAAGGTGGTTTATATATATATGGTTTTATGTTGCCATGTGAGTGTGTTTTAAATAGACACTGGAACTCACCATTTGCAACTTATTATAATTAATTTTTAACGTAGATTTTTTTATAATAATGCAGCACATTTTGTATTTCTTTATGACACCCCCTCAGGATGCATGAATGTATAGAGTATGTCTGTACGTCTCTATATTATTTCTTGTGCATGTAGTATGTAGGGGGCGATGTGGTTGCATTTTTAAATTCATTAAGAAGGCAGGTCCTCCTTTTTTAATTCTTTTTCAATGGTTCTATATACCTTTTTTAATGGTTCTATATAAATTTTAAAACATTATTCTAAATATTTTGTTTTATATCAACAAGACAGTTTAATTGAGTCTATGTTGATAGATTATAATTTATATATATTTTTCTCTGTATTAAAATACTGTTGTATTGCACTATATTGCCAAATGTAGCGAGTGCTAGAATTTGTTATTTTGCACAGTGCTCGAGGTTGTTACCTGCAATGATGTAGATGTCAACCCCCTCTCCTTTCTGTGGTTTCACTTCCTGTTTGAATGACACGCAACGGCTCTGTTATAAGCTCAGCCGTCTCCCATAGTCATTCAGAGACCCATGACTAAGTCACGTGCCTAGTGACGGAACGCGTGGGGGAGGAGCCTATGTTTGACGGGACTTCGATCCTAGTGAGGAGATGAACATACTGAGCGGCAATATATCTCAGAGCCTGTGTTAATCGGCGGTTTTGTGAGTTCATTACCGTCGGTGTAGTCTCTTGTCCATTGTCCTCTGTTTTACAGTATTATGCTATGAGGCTTGTCCTCTTTCTTTTTTCTTCCTTTATATTGAGGTTTTCTGCTTGGATCTTTTTAATGGGAAAGGTCATTGTCTGTCTAATGAGAAGCTCTTGAGGAGGAAACGCCAGCTGTTCACCATAGGGCTGCATATGGGTGTTAACCCATAAGGAACTCATTCCAACATTTCATTGGACTTAATAGTATTTTTTCATAAGTGTTGCTATTTATACTCACTATGTATGATTTATATTATTAACATTTACACTGTACTCACTCAGCACTAGTTAACACTAGCGCTATCATTTACTCATTTTATATTAATTTGGTTTTGTTCACCTATTAGATACGCAGCTTTTGTTATTTGATATTTTTTGCTGTTTTTTCACGTTTTGTGGTTTTATATATGGTAGCGCAGTAGTACCATTCCTTTTTGCACATTTTTCACTTACTTATATCACTACTAGCAGCAATCATGGATATATTTAACTATATGGAAAACCGTACAGTTGACCTTAAAGATGTATTTACCAGTAAAAATACTGCAGAAACATGTGATCTAGATACCAATTTTAGGAAATTTGGCCATCTCATGGAGAAAAAGGTCAGTGTGTGGTGGGACCTCACCACACACGAACAATACATTAAAGAGGGGATAGTCCCTAGAAGACTCAGATGGGATGTTCCCATCAATGATGGACTATTGGACAAAGATTCCATTGAAGAATGGTTCAAATTCTTCAATGAGAAGGGGTTGGAAGTTATGCAGTTTCTAATTAAGAGGAAACAACGAAAAATTGCACAGATTAATAAATCAATAGCAGAATGCAAGACTGCCTTAGAAGGTTATAAGGACACCCCTTCCTTCACTACACTAACTAACCAACTTAATAAAGTATTGGAACAAAGGGATACTGAAATCAAACAACGGAAAAGAAGGAAATATATGAGGGATACGAACGATTATCGTTCACATCAGATATTCAAATGGCAACTCAATCTGAAAGATGGAAAAATAGGGTCAGTGTCATCCTCTCCTGACAGAGAGGTAAGGGTTATTTTCCCCTCCAAGGGAATTCAGATTTAGAACACCTGAACGACCCAGACATGGGGTGGATGAATATGCTAGATCCCAACAAGATTATACTTATTATCCCCCTAGACCATACAGAGAGGAACCGAATGGACCTAGAACACCAAAGCCTTGGTGGAAGAATAATAATAAAAATAATCAAAAACCTCGCACCAAGTCTCCAAAGAAACCTGTTTGGAAAAACAATAAGAATAATCAAAAACCATCCAATCCACCACAAAATCAGTCCAGCAATCAGGGGAATTATCCATATGGATATCATCAGGATCCCAATTATCACAACCAAGATCGAAGGGACCCAAGAGATTACTACCCTCCTCAATATTACCAACATCAAGGAGGGCAGTATCAAGCCCATCAATCGGGTGGTCCCCCTAATCGAGATTACTATTACCAGGAGTCCAGAAGAAGTCCAATACCTACTCACAATCATTATGAGCCACTTGCAAACTATAGAGAGGAACAGGATAGTCGCCCTTCCTCGTCTTTTTTAGATTATCGCAGAAACGAGAGGACACCCCCTCGGCACGAACAAGGAGCACGTTCCAGAAGTCCAAACGAAAGAGGGGATGTAGAGGGGGACACAAGGTCAAAACGAAGGAAGGTTTAATGGGTCAAGGAATATATAATATTAGTGGGGTCGAACTAACAAAAACAGAAATTATGACATTGGATAAGGGTCTCAAGTTCGCCCCCAAAAGGAATCTTAGTAAATTTGATGCCTATGTGGATATTAAAAAATTCACAAGAAAGTTGAACATCAAAAAATACATACTAAACCAGCCTATTATCAATCCACCTGATAGAAATATTTTGCCGGGAAGAGTTTCACACAGCCAATTGAGAAACAAATCTCTATTTAATCCTCAAGTAAAGAACAATCACCATATAGAGGTATTCAATAAAATGGTACTTAGAGATCTAGACCAATTGAAAATCAAGAAAATGCCGGATCCCAAAGCCATCCATAAGGGGATTAAAGAGCTGGAGGAAAATAAACAAATTATTATCAGGCCGGCAGATAAGGGGGGGGCCATTGTAGTATTGTCTAAAGAGTATTATCATGAAGAACTGCAAAATCAGCTTAATGATGTCAATACTTATATTAAGCTCAGGGGAAATCCCACGAGTGAATATAAAGAAGAACTGTCTGAATTAATCTATCGAGGAAGAGAAAGAGGTATTCTCAACAAAAGAGAGGAAAAATACCTGATTCCAGAAGTATGCAGGGTTCCAATCATATACACAATACCCAAAATTCATAAGGATCAAACTAGACCACCTGGGAGACCCATTATAAATGGGATACAATCTATAAACTCCCGTCTGGGAGAATATGTTGATAAGTTTATTCAGCCCTTAGTTCCTCTCACCAAGGCTTATTTGAGAGATACTAAGCATCTTATTCAGATCTTTGACTCATTAGTGATAAATACAAGTGAGAAATATCTGTTAGCCACAGCGGATGTGGCATCACTTTATACCATAATTAATCACGAAGAGGCAATTGGGGCAACAAAGTGGGCCCTCAATAAGTATGGTTCTTTAATTTCCAAACAGAAACGATTTGTCCTGAGGTGCTTGGCCTATGGCCTTCAGCATAACTATTTCTGGTATAGATCCGATTTCTATCGACAACTAAATGGAATAGGGATGGGCGCAAAATATGCGCCAAGTGTCGCAAATGTGTTCATGTCCGAATGGGAGGAAATGGCTGTCTATGAAAACATGCCGCATCACCTAGTTCTGTACAGAAGATACATAGATGATTGCATCATCATCTGGAGTGGTGATGAAGCCTCCCTTATACAATTTTTCGACAATCTAAACCAGAATCAGAAGAACATCAACCTTTCATACTCAATTAGTGATAAATCTATTCAATTTCTGGATTTGGAAATCACTTTGGAACCCCAAAAAATAACTACAAAAACATATTTCAAACCAGTAGAAAGAAACAGCTATATACCAACAGATAGCTGTCATCATGATCCTTGGTTGATCAATATCCCTAAAGGACAAATGACAAGGATCCGGAGAAATTGCTCAGACCCTAACATCTTCTTAGAACAAGCTAATATGCTGGGGAAGAAATTTGTGAATAAGGGGTATGATAAAGATTTCATTCAAACACAAATCTCAAAAGTATATGATACCCCTAGAGAATCCCTCATACAGGATAAGATTAAAAATCATGCAGTTGGAATGGAACTACCGATCATTTTTAATTATAGTGTCCAGCATAAACAGTTAGAAAAGATTTTCCGAAAACACTGGCCTATTTTACAAGCTGACAGGCAACTACAGGGTATACTTCCAAGTATTCCCAAGATGATATATAGAAGAGCCCCCACCCTACGGGATTTGGTGGCGAAAAATGTTCCGGACCCCCCAACAAAATATAATCAACTAACCTTCTATCAGGGAAAGGGGTTTTTCCCTTGCAAGCGTTGTTACGCATGCAAAAAAACGAACCTTAATGGACAGAAATGTTCAAAATTTGTGTCCCATGTTACCCAAAAAGAATATGAGATCAAAGATCTTATTACCTGTCGAACAGAAGGTGTGGTGTATGCCCTTCAGTGTTCTTGTTCACTCCAATATATAGGTCGCACAAAAAGACCAATGTGGAAACGCATAAGAGAACATGTGCAAAATATTGAAAAGGGGTATCCCGATCACAATGTTTCGCGTCACTTCGCATTGTGTCATAATAAAGACCCTAAACAACTTAAGTTTTGGGCCTTGGAGAAATATACCCCCCATTGGAGAGGCAGCCACAAAATTCGCGAGCTTAGTAAAAGCGAATCCAGATGGATACATGAAATGCGCTCTTTAGTACCAAATGGGCTCAATGTAGAATTTGATTTGAATTGTTTTATTTCAGATTTTTAGTTCTTTATTTTATATGTTCCGATTGTGTAGTGATCGGATTGATCTAGGGATAAGAAGATTTTTTGTATAAATTATTATTTTTATGTAAATAATTTGTGCATTTTTTTGGCTATTACCCTGCATCTTGAATGGGTGTCTTCCTCCCCTTTTTAAGGTGGTTTATATATATATATGGTTTTATGTTGCCATGTGAGTGTGTTTTAAATAGACACTGGAACTCACCATTTGCAACTTATTATAATTAATTTTTAACGTAGATTTTTTTATAATAATGCAGCACATTTTGTATTTCTTTATGACACCCCCTCAGGATGCATGAATGTATAGAGTATGTCTGTACGTCTCTATATTATTTCTTGTGCATGTAGTATGTAGGGGGCGATGTGGTTGCATTTTTAAATTCATTAAGAAGGCAGGTCCTCCTTTTTTAATTCTTTTTCAATGGTTCTATATACCTTTTTTAATGGTTCTATATAAATTTTAAAACATTATTCTAAATATTTTGTTTTATATCAACAAGACAGTTTAATTGAGTCTATGTTGATAGATTATAATTTATATATATTTTTCTCTGTATTAAAATACTGTTGTATTGCACTATATTGCCAAATGTAGCGAGTGCTAGAATTTGTTATTTTGCACAGTGCTCGAGGTTGTTACCTGCAATGATGTAGATGTCAACCCCCTCTCCTTTCTGTGGTTTCACTTCCTGTTTGAATGACACGCAACGGCTCTGTTATAAGCTCAGCCGTCTCCCATAGTCATTCAGAGACCCATGACTAAGTCACGTGCCTAGTGACGGAACGCGTGGGGGAGGAGCCTATGTTTGACGGGACTTCGATCCTAGTGAGGAGATGAACATACTGAGCGGCAATATATCTCAGAGCCTGTGTTAATCGGCGGTTTTGTGAGTTCATTACCGTCGGTGTAGTCTCTTGTCCATTGTCCTCTGTTTTACAGTATTATGCTATGAGGCTTGTCCTCTTTCTTTTTTCTTCCTTTATATTGAGGTTTTCTGCTTGGATCTCTTAATGGGAAAGGTCATTGTCTGTCTAATGAGAAGCTCTTGAGGAGGAAACGCCAGCTGTTCACCATAGGGCTGCATATGGGTGTTAACCCATAAGGAACTCATTCCAACATTTCATTGGACTTAATAGTATTTTTTCATAAGTGTTGCTATTTATACTCACTATGTATGATTTATATTATTAACATTTACACTGTACTCACTCAGCACTAGTTAACACTAGCGCTATCATTTACTCATTTTATATTAATTTGGTTTTGTTCACCTATTAGATACGCAGCTTTTGTTATTTGATATTTTTTGCTGTTTTTTCACGTTTTGTGGTTTTATATATGGTAGCGCAGTAGTACCATTCCTTTTTGATAAATAAGGGGGCAGATCCACAAATAAATTACGCCGGCGTATCTATTGATACGCCTTTGTAATTTCAAAATTCCCGCGTCGTATCTTTGTTTTGAATCCTCAAAACAAGATACAACGGCATCTCGGCTAGATCCGACAGGCGTACGTCTTCGTACGCCTTTCCGATCTTAGATGCAATTTTCCGTCGTAATCCGCGTCGAGTATGCAAATTATCTATTTACGGCGATACACGTACATACGCCCGCCCGGCGCATTTATTTCCGTCGTTTGCGTTCGGCTTTTTCCGGCGTATAGTTAAAGCTGCTGTTTTGAGGCCTACTCAATGTTAAGTATGGCCGTCCTTCCCGCGTACAATTTTGAATTTTTTGTGTCGGTTGCGTAAGTCGTTCGCGAATAGGAATTTGCGTAGAATGACGTCACCGTCGGAAGCATCGGCTGGTTTAATTTCGAGCATGCGCACTGGGATACCCCCAGGGATAGCGCATGCGCAGTTAAAAAAAAAGTTGATTACGTCGGGTCACGACGTATTAACATAAAACACGCCCCCATCACAGCCATTTGAATTCCGCGCCCTTACGCCGCGAGAGATACACTACACCGCCGTAACTTACGGCGCAAATTCGTTGAGGATTTAAACCAACAAAAAGTAAGTTACAGCGGCGTAGCGTATCTTAGATATGCTGCGCCCGGCGCAGATGTATGTGGATCTGGCCCTCGATCTTTTTCCCACACGGCATTGGCATACTTAGAATTACACCTCAAAACACATTCTACTACTCATCCCGAGCATGAAGACACCACTTGCGAGAGTCATTTTTTTCACAACCTAACTACATAGAGAGGCCCAAAATCCAAGGAGCACCTTTGGCCTTTCAAGTTTCATAAATGATACATCTAATTTACTGACTACCTATTACATTAGTTGAGTTCCTGAAGTGCCAGGACAGGGGAAATCCCCATTAAATGGCCCCATTTTGGAAAGAAAACACCTCAAGGTATTTTCTAAGAGGCATGGTGAGTTTTTTGAAGACTTCATTTTCCTGCCATACATTTTTGGAAAATGTGGAATAAAAATTATTTATTGACAACTCTGTGTAAAAAAAAAATTTGATTTTTTTCACACGGCATAGGTATACTTAGAATTACACCTCAAAACACATTCTACTCCTCCTCCCGAGCATGAAGACACCTCTTGTGTGAGAGCCTTTTTTTCACAACCAAACTACATAGAGTGGCCCAAAATCCAAGGAGCACCTCCAGGCGTTCTAGGGGCATAAATTACACATCTAATTTCCTAACCACCTATTACATTTTTGGAGGCCCTGGACTGCCAGGACAATGACCACATTTTGTAGAATATACACCACAAGGTATTTTTTTATGAGACATGGTGAGTCTTTTGAAGACATTTTTTTGCCAAAGGTTTTTCAGAAAATGCGGAAAGAATTTTTTTTTTACACAAAGTTGTAAATGTAATAAGATATTTCTTACACACACCATGGGCATACTTAGAATTACACCCCAAAACAAATTCTGCTACTCCTCCTGAGTATGGGGACACCACATGTGTGAGACTTGTTTGCAGTCTAGACGCAGAGAAGGTCCAAAATCCAAGGAGCACCTTTGGGTTTTCAGGTTGCATAAATTACACATCTAATTTCCTGACTAGCTATCACATTTCCTGAGTCCCTGAAGTGGCAGGACAAAATAAATACCCATTAAATGGCCTCAGTTTGGAAAGAAAACACCTTATGGTATGTTCTAAGAGACACGGTGAGTCTTTTGAAGAAAATTAATAACTGTAAAACTTCCAGGAGAACGCTCGTAATCCAAAGCACTCGCATATCAAAGCAAGTTTTCCCATGGAAGTCAATGGAAATGAAAATATCTTTTTCCGCATTGACTTCAATGGGATGCAATACTGAATGCTGCCAGAGGTGGGGGGGGGCAGAGACCGCTAAAAATGTCCGAAAAGGCCCAAGAACACGTCGGCTGACCTGTATTTACGTATATTTCCAAACATTGTCGAACTGCGATGATCGTCGCTTTCCGGCTCTGCTCGGCTCCTGTGCCCCCGTACCTCAGGCCAACTGCGGTACTGCAGGCCTATTTAGGCTCTGCTCGGCTAATGCGACCCTGTGAATAACTCTCCATGTGAATGAGACCCTGTGAATGACTCTCCATGTGAATGAGACCCTGTGAATGACACTCCATGTGAATGAGACCCTGTGAATGACTCTCCATGTGAATGTGACCCTGTGAATGACTCTCCATGTGAATGTGATCCTGTGAATGACTTTCCATGTGAATGTGATCCTGTGAATGACTCTCCATGTGAATGAGACCCTGTGAATGACTCTCCATGTGAATGAGACCCTGTGAATGACACTCCATGTGAATGAGACCCTGTGAATGACTCTCTATGTGAATGAGGCCCTTTGAATGACTCTCTATGTGAATGAGGCCCTTTGAATGACACTCCATGTGAATGAGACCCTGTGAATGACTCTCCATGTGAATGAGACCCTGTGAATGAGACCCTGTGAATGACTCTCTATGTGAATGAGGCCCTTTGAATGACTCTCTATGTGAATGAGGCCCTTTGAATGACACCCCATGTGAATGAGACCCTGTGAATGACTCTCCATGTGAATGAGACCCTGTGAATGACACTCCAGGTGAATGAGACCCTGTGAATGACTCTCCATGTGAATGAGACCCTGTGAATGACTCTCCATGTGAATGAGACCCTGTGAATGACTCTCCATGTGAATGAGACCCTGTGAATGACTCTCCATGTGAATAAGACCCTGTGAATGACTCTCCATGTGAATGAAACCTTGTAAATGACTCTCCATGTGAATGACACTCCATGTGAATGAGACCCTGTGAATGACACTCCATGTGAATGAGACCCTGTGAATGACACTCCATGTGAATGAGTCCCTGTGAATGACTCTCCATGTGAATGAGACCATGTGAATGACTCTCCATGTGAATAAGACCCTGTGAATGACTCTCCATGTGAATGAAACCTTGTGAATGACTCTCCATGTGAATGACACTCCATGTGAATGAGACCCTGTGAATGACACTCCATGTGAATGAGACCCTGTGAATGACTCTCCATGTGAATAAGACCCTGTGAATGACTCTCCATGTGAATGAAACCTTGTGAATGACTCTCCATGTGAAGGACACTCCATGTGAATGAGACCCTGTGAATGACTCTCCATGTGAATGAGACCCTGTGAATGACTATCCATGTGAATGAGACCCTGTGAATGACTCTCTATGTGAAAGAGGCCCTATGAATGACACTCCATGTGAATGAGACCCTGTGAATGACTCTCCATGTGAATGAGACCCTGTGAATGACTCTTCATGTGAATAAAAACCCTGTGAGTGACTCTCCATGTGAATGAGACCCTGTGAATGACTCTCCATGTGAAAGAGACCCTGTGAATGACTCTCCATGTGAATGAGACCCTGTGAATGACTCTCCATGTGAATGTGACCCTGTGAATGACTCTCCATGTGAATGAGACCCTGTGAATGACTCTCCATGTGAATGAGACCCTGTGAATGACTCTCCATGTGAATGTGACCCTGTGAATGACTCTCCATGTGAATGTGATCCTGTGAATGACTCTCCATGTGAATGAGACCCTGTGAATGACTCTCCATGTGAATGAGACCCTGTGAATGACACTTCATGTGAATGTGACCCTGTGAATGACTCTCCATGTGAATGTGATCCTGTGAATGACTCTCCATGTGAATGAGACCCTGTGAATGACACTTCATGTGAATGAGACACTGTGAATGACTATCAATGTGAATGAGACCCTGTAAATGACTCTCCATGTGAATGAGACCCTGTGAATGACACTTCATGTGAATGTGACCCTGTGAATGACTCTCCATGTGATCCTGTGAATGACTCTCCATGTGAATGAGACCCTGTGAATGACACTTCATGTGAATGAGACACTGTGAATGACTATCAATGTGAATGAGACCCTGTAAATGACTCTCCATGTGAATGAGACCCTGTGACTGGTTGTACTATTAGGCCTTGCTCACATAGAATGTATCAATACATACCCGGTGCAAGGACTGTGTTTGCTTGGGTGGAGGTGCACAGGTATTCCATGTACCCCTATCAGGCAGTTCCATTTATGTCTATTGGGATATAGCCGCTGCCTCCCAATCTGGTGAAGTAACTTTACTGGCCTGCACAGAGTCCTGACCTAAACCAAATAGGACACCTTTGGGATGAATTAGAGCGAAGACTGCAAGCCAGGACTTCTCGTCCAACATCAGTGCCTGATCTCACAAATGCTCTTCTGGAAGAATGGTCAAACATTTCCATAGACACACTCCTAAACCTTGTGGACGGCCTTCCCAGAAGAGATGAAGCTGTTATAGCTGCAAAGGGCGGAGCCAACTCAATACTGAACCCTCCGGACTAAGACTGGGATGCCATTAAAGTTCATGTGTGTGTAAAGGCCGGCGTCCCAATACTTTTGGTCATATAGTGTATGACTGGTGGCAACCATTCTGAAGTCTCCTCCGGTATGTCTGATGTACCAGGGGACAGAGCCGCTCTCCCACCGCCCCAAGCTGTATTTTTTGTGAAGGGCCAAAAAAGATCCGACTGTAGAAATGAAAGAGATTAAGAAATAAATAAAAATAAATGACGGAATTTGTGTCTTGATAAAAGTGATGATGTCACCTTGAAGATATTCTCACATGTACGTGTCAGTAAAAGACACAAGAGGGCGCCACCGTGCTGCACAATCACCAGACAGACAATGGAATGGGCTGTAATAAATACATGGGGCCAGATTCACATAGAGATACGACGGTGAATCTCCTGATACGCCGGCGTATCTCAGAGTTGCGTCGGTCGTATCTATGCGCCTGATTCATAGAATCAGGTTACGCATAGATATGCCTAAGATCCGACAGGTGTAAGTGTGTCGGATCTTAACTGCATTTTTAAAATGGCCGCGGAGGGGGGCGTTCTCGCTGATTTACGGCGAGAATATGTAAATCAGCGAGATACGCCAATTCACGAACGTACGCGGGCCCGACGCAGTCACTTTACGTCGTTTACGTTAGCGTTTTCCCGGCGTATACTTAACCCTGCTTCTATGAGGCGCAGCCAATGTCAAGTATGGCCGTCATTTCCCGCGACAAAATTAGAATTTTTTACGTTGTTTGCGTTAAATCGTTCGCGAATACGGAAGGACGTAATTTACGTAAACGTCGAAACCAATGACATCCTTGCGACGTCATTTGGAGCAATGCACGCTGGGAAAATTTCCAGACGGCGCGTGCGCTATTCGATCGGTGCGGGAACGTGCCTGATTTGAATAGTACACTCCCCCTAGCCGCCGAATTTGAATTCCGCCGAGGGATTTACGTACGCCGCCGCAAGTTTTGAGGTAAGTGTTTTGTGAATTACCCACTCGCCTCAAAAACTTGCGGCGGCGGCGGATCTTAAATCACATAGGTTACGCGGATCTAAAGATCCACTAACCTATGTGAATGTGGCCCATGGACTGTACTGGAGACGATAAGGATCCGGGTCCCGTCATAACAACTTCCACACCGCGCCAATTCCGTCTCTTCTCTCCGACATCTACATTTTTTTTGCTAGGAAATCATTCAGGACCCCCAAACATTATATCCTTTTTTTTTTTAAATTGTCGAGTTTTGCAACTTTTTTTATGTCACGCGATATTTGCACAGCGGTTTTTCAAACGCAATTATTTTGGAGAAAATACATTTTGATGAATGTTATTGCGCACAAACATAATATAATACCCATTTTTCTGGTAAAATATAAAAGACGATGTCGCGCCGAATAAATGAATACCAAACATGTTACGCTTTAAAATTGCGTACGCTCGTGGTTTGGCGCCAAACTACTTAAAAATCTATGTAGGCAACGCTTTCTTTTTTTTACAGGTAACCAGTTTAGAGTTACAGAGGGGGTCTAATGCTAGAATTATCGCTCTCACTGTGGCGTTCGCGGCCATACCTCACATGTGTGCTGCAATCGTTTTTTACATATGTGGGTGTGACTTATGTATACGTTCGCATCTGCGCATAAGCGCGGGCGGGGGGAGCCTAATTTTTTTAATATTTATTTTTATGATTTATTTGATCTAAAACTATTTTTTTTATACTCTAGCTTAAATTAACAAAAAATTGTATTAACTTTATTGCTATCACAAGAGATGAACAACATCCCCGGTGACAGCATGACAGGTCCTCTTTATGGAGAGATGTGGGGTTAAATCTTTCCTGTGGCCTCCAATGCAGCCGATCAGACACAGATCTATGTGATTGGCTGCTTTCCTGGCCGCTAACAGTCAGGAAAACAAAGAGGCGGGACAGGAAATGATGAAATCCTCGTCACTTCCTGTTCCTGGGGGCACAGAGAGGGAGGAGCAATCTTCTCTCTCTGTGTTGTGCACAGCATTCCCCGGGGGCTCTGCGATTGGACGGCAGAACCTGGAAAAGGCGGCAGCGACACGGGGGGACCTTCTACCAGCCACTCAAATCTCTTCTGAGTTAAAGGGAATCTTCGACTGCGATTTTTATTACCAGGATAATGTTCCCACAAAGTTGGGAGCATGAAATTGTCCAAAATGTCTTGGTATGCCGACGCCTTAAGAGTTCCCTTCACTGGAACTAAGGGGTCAAACCCAACCCTTGAGGGGCCAAGCCCAACCCCTGAGGGGCCAAGCCCAACCCCTGAGGAGCCTGAGGGGCCAAGCCCAACCCCTGAAAAACAACCCCACACCATAATCCCCCATCCACCCAATGGTTTGGACCAGTGCACAAAGCAAGGTCCATAAAAACCTCAATCCGATAGAACACCTTTGGGATGAATTAGAGCGGAGACTGTAAGCCTAGACCTTCTCGTCCAACATCAGTGCCTGACCTCACAAATGCTCTTCCGAAAGAATGGTCAAACATTCCCATAGACACCCTCCTAAACCTTGCGGACGGCCTTCCCAGAAGAGGTGAAGCTGTTATAGCTTCAAAGGGTGGGGCCAACTCAATATTGAACCCTCCGGACTAAGACTGGGGTGTCATTAAAGGTCACGTGCGTGTAAAGGCGTCCCAATACTTTTGGTAATCTAGTGTATGTATGTAAAGGCAGGCGTCCCAATACTTTTGGTAATCTAGTGTATGTATGTAAAGGCAGGTGTCCCAATACTTTTGGTAACATAGTGTATGCGTGTAAAGGCAGGCGTCCCAATACTTTTGGTAACACAGTGTACATCCAAGACCTGTGGGCAAAAAGAATTCAAAAACTCCCACAGGCCATTGAGGAACGAGTGGCTAGTGGGGCAGAAGGACAGCCTCTGGGACCAGCAACTTAAAGTCCCAGGACACCCGGAGTGCCAAGCTCAGTGGTATCGGCCCTTGTCAATGACCAGGGTGTGCCATGCCTGACTGACACCGGTTCCAAGGTCACTATCCTGGAGGATGACTTCTACATCCAGAGGTTCGGAGAACGGAAACAACTGGACCCCCTTTTTGGTTGTCTCAGGGTGATTACCAATCTACCTATCCAGGGGGAAGGCATCACTTGGGTGAGGATCCAAATGGAGGGCCAGATGATGAAATGGGGGTAGTGGTGACCCATGGCCCGGGAAATCTGGCAGTACCTGTTGTGATGGGCATGAAAGTACGGAAAGGCTTTGACTTAACTCCCTTGCCTGCTCAGTTTGAATGTTACGGCCGAGGTGGACGGGGTCTGCAGCCTGAGGGTGGTGGGGCTCGGAGTGATCCAGGCCTACAAGGTCCAATGGAGGGCAAAGTCAGGAAACAGCCTGAACAAGCGGAGGTGGTCTGCACTCCCCCCAATCAAAATGACTCCTGGAGCCCCTTCAAGAGGTGGTCTGGTCACTCCCCATTGGGGTTCCATACGAAGCTACAGGGAGACATTGTAGGCAGTGGGTAGGCATCTTGTTGGGTACAGGCGTTGTTTGCAACGGTCCACACAAAACCGCAGACTTCCATTTTTCCTTCACACTAGAACACTAGAGGCTGCATTTGATGGGAGCTGGTGAGGCTGCATTTGATGGGAGCTGGTGAGGCTGCATTTGATGGGCGCTGGCGAGGCTGCATTTTATGGGCGTGTGGAGGCTGCATTAATGGGTGCTGGTGAGGCTGCATTGATGGGCGCTGGTGAGGCTGCATCTTATGGGCGCTGGTGAGGCTGCATCTTATGGGCGCTGGTGAGGCTGCATTTGATGGGCACTGGTGAGGCTGCATTTAATGGGCGCTGGTGAGGCTGCATTTGATGGGCGTTTCATTTAAAAGGTGGGGTATACATGGGCAGGGAAAAGGGGGTGGAGTCAGGGTGGAGCCGGTGGGGGGGGGGGGCGGAAAAATTAGGTTTTGCCTAGGGTGTCAAAAATCCTTGCACCAGCCCTGGGAGTTGTTATTGGCACTTGGACAAGCCAAGTTCTTTCCCACCCTTGACCTGACTGGTGGCTACTGGCAAGTCCCTCTTAGGGACCAACACCGGGGACAGACTGCCTTTATCACACCCTTGGAACTATTCAAATTTTATTTGGCCTAAGCCACACCCCCAGCATTTTCCAATGCTTAATGGAAAGATGCCCAGGAGACTTCAACTTTCACACCATGTTATACTACTTGAGCAATATTATTATCTTCTCCAAGATATTTGAAGATCATGTCGATCACTTGGACTGGGTGCTCTTGCCACTAACACACTATGGCCTTAAACTCAAGCCCGGTAAGTGCCACCTGATGAGGCAAAAGATCCGGTACTTGAGGGCCCATTGTGGAAGCCAGAGGAGTCTCCCCAGACCCTGCCAGGGTCCAAGCTTCTCAGAACAGGCACCCGCCAAACACTGTCACTGAACTGTGCTCCTTCTTGGGGCTTGTGGGATACGATCGCTGGTTCATCCCAAGGTTTGCCCAGATTGTAGCCCCGCTCACTCAGTTACTAATCAGGCATGGCACCAGTGGCCAGGGCCGCTTATAGAAATCACGGGGCCCCGTACAGCCTACCTGACGGGGCCCCCGTGCACAAATTTCCAAACAAAAATCCCCCTCCTAGCACAACCCCTTCTAAATTACCCCTCTGCCCCCCCCCCAGTCTCTCCTCCCAGCACATATCCCCCCATTCTTCCTCCTCACACATATCGCCCTCCCCAAATCACCATTACATTTGCCAACACAGCCATGAAGAGGTGTGCTGTGTTTTGTTCTCCCATCCTGTCAGAAGAGTGCTGGTCTTTATAGTACATGAGACCGGATCACTCTTACTGTAGATTGCACTGTACACACACACACAGCGCCCCATCTCCTCCAAAGGCTGCTCAGTGCTCACCTCCCAGCAGCAACTAATGTGGATAGGGGGCGGTGTGTGTACCAGGGGCGGATCCAGAGTCTAGTTTCGGTAGGGGCAATCCCGGAAAATAAGGTGTTGCTTACAGAACTGTATTTAACGTATCATACAGTCTCCTAACCTTGTTTACAACAGTGACACTGTTTTAAAGTGTTACATGCATCTGATCACAATGCCGTATCATATTTATTCCTACTGAGACACACAACCACTTTATCCCAATATGACATGCTGGTGCAGGTCCCTGAACGCACCCTGCATGCATTCTGGGACACGCACGCATGACATATTGGGATATAGCGGCTGTGTGTCTCAGTAGAAATAAATGGGATGCCGGCATTGGGATGCATGTAACACTTTAAACATCCCCAAGCCAGTAAAAGACAGCTCTGCATGCTAGACGCATGTCTGCAGCATGCCCTGTGTGAATAAAGCCTAAAGATTAATTTTTCTGTCATTCTATATAATCATTATTATCATGATAATCACACAATACAGGTGCTCAATGCACCTGTACTGTGTGATGATCATAATGATAATGATTGGTAATTGTAATATCACACATGGAGGGGGTTAATGTACTCTCTGACCAGTGATAAATAATTAACCCCTTTGTGCTGCATTAGTGGCAATGTTTATAAACCCCTTCATGCTGTAGCATAAAAGGGGTTAATTAACACTGATGGTGCCAATGACTGTCATTAATGCAGCACACAAAGGGGTTAATTGCCACAGGTCAATAATACTTAGGTGAGTACATTAACCCCCTCCAGGCTCCATGTGCTATATTACAATTTGCATTGTAAATTATTTAACCCCCCCTCCCCCAAAGCATTAACCAGTCCACTTCACATATCTAAGACGGAGGTGTTAAAAACGGCATTGTTATGCAAATGAGCTACGAGATTACTCACTTGCAGACACTGAGCTCTGGCTACAGCAGGTCCTGACTCTTGCCAACATCTTTTCTTCAATCCCGCGCTCCCCAGCCTCTGAATGATGACGTCAGACCAGCCGGGACTAGGAAGCTCCTGTCGGGTGGAGATCACTCCGCCTGACAGGGAAGTGAAGCATCACTCGCACCGTTCTGCTGCTACTCTGCAGGTGTGTAGCAGCGGTCTTGGTGTCACCGCAATCCCCACCCCTATAGTGACACTACTGGGCCCCTCTAAATAAACTGATGGGGCCCAGGGAATATATCTTAGGCCACCTGGGAGCCGGGGGAAGCAGAAAAATAGTCCCTTCAGATGATGCCTCGTAACGCTGTCATTCTCTGCTCCACCGATCCTCCTGCTGTCCGGGCCCCCTGTGTGCCCGGGCCCCCTACGGGAGGGCTGGTGGTCCCCCCCTATCAGCGGCCCTGCCAGTGGCAGCCCGTCCATTAGGGGCACCCAGGCACTGTCTCGTCTATCCATGGCCGCCACCCCCTATTCATGCGTCCGGCCCCTTTCAGGACGCTGGGCGCATGAATTACAGCAGCATTTTTTTAAGCACCTGATTAGAGCCAGAAGCTCTAATAGGCTTCAAAATATGGTGGGCTTGGGTCGCAGAGCATTGCGCTACGAGCCCACCTATTCACTATTGAAACACTGATCCTCAATCCGGCCAATCAGAAGCGGGTCTGAGACACGTTTTTCCGATTGCCTCAAAAGAGAAGAGTCCTGATTGGCCACAGAGAAGGAGGGAGGAAACGGGAGCTGCCGTGATGCCATCCACGGGCATCACGGCGATTTCCGTTTCCTCTCTCCTCCTCTGCGGCTTCTCTGGACTCTTCAGATTTCAGGCAATCGGAAAAAATGCAGGGAAAGGGGAAGCCGCTGAGCAGGGGAAGTCGCCAGTGAATCCGGGTACCATAGATGGGGTAAGTGCTCCAGACCCAACCACCCTGGGTGAGGGGGTAAGGGTGCTGCAAATGTTTGCTGCCCCCCCCCCCCCAAAAAAAAATGACCACCTTCCAGAGAAGAAGTAGACCCTCACCTTCCAACAGCAGGCCTTCAAGGCAGTAAAACAAAAGTTGATCTTGGCACTGTTGGCCTACAAGGACTACACCAAATCCATTTGATTGCTCGGGTGCGGGAAGGCTGTTAAAGAGCGACCTCCTGTGCAAGACGCAGTCTGCGACCCACAGAAAAGAGAGCCCATATGTGACGAACCCTCGTCCTCAACAGGACTATGTCCACCGTCAATGCTTCCTCTGTCCAGAACCAGCACTATCCAAGACTTTTTAAGCCCACCCAGTCACCAGCCGTACTTCAGTGTAGGGTAAAACATCAGACCGTTTATTAGAACCAGAATACAAGTCTTATATATAGTAGAAGAGGAGGTTCCCCCCCTCCTGCTCATATTACTCTAACAATACACCTGTAACCAGAAACATAAATTAACATGAGCTAATTAACTAATCATTTGCCGACTAGGTGACTCTGAGATATGACCTTACAGGTCCTAGCCTTGCTGTCTCCTAGCTCCCTAACTACAATACACATTATCATACATATCAACACAGAACTCCTTCACACAATAGCAGAGTTCATTAACACAAACAACAATGGGTGAAAGACTCTTAGAGCCCACACTAGACTTATTTACAATAAACACATTATAGCCGACAACAGACAGGTGGTTGGAGTTGATGACATCAGAACCTTCTATGAGCCCCAACATTGTGAAGCCATCGCTATTTATAATATGGCATATACAGGGTTCCCAGAGTCTGTGTGTTTTAGGGGGACATGGACTTGAATCCAAAGTAACATTACTTCAAGGCCCCCAGGCATACAGCTCACAGTATTGTTCTCGTAAAATCCAGGGCCCATAATCAGAAGGCAAGAGGCCGGCATTCAGTCCTCTCCAAAAGCCCCTGTCCCGGCTAGGTCTGTCACACCATGATTACAGTTCCTTTAAACAAAAGTTGCTCATCCTAGTCTGGGCCGTCACAGAGAAGTTTGCAGAATACCTCACCGGGCCCAAATAGAAGTTTTCAACAAAAGCAACCCTCTGGCCTACTTGGACATTGCAAAATGTAGGGAGCTGGAACAAGGGAAGCCTGAACATCTTGGCCTGGTTCAAACTCAAAATTTACTACTCACTACAAGGAAAGCTCAATGGGCGGGCAGACGCCCTGTCCTGGTTTCCAGTGGAGTGCCCCGGCTCCCGTTGAGTCAATGAGGAGGGAGAGTATCCGTAAAATTGAGATAAGCTGAACACCCCCCGGTTCGGTTCGCATCAGAACCTTCGAACGGACCGAACGGCACGAAATTTAGAACCCCATTGAAGCCTATGGGACTCGAACGTTTGAAATCAAAAGTGCTCATTTTAAAGCCCAATATGCAAGTTATTGTCGGAAAACGGGTTTGGGGACCCGGGACCTGCCACAGGGAACATGTATCAATGGAAAAAAAAGTTTTAAAAATGGTCGTTTTTTCTGGAGCAGTGATTTTAATGATGCTTAAAGTGAAAAAAAATGAAAAATTCCTTAAAATATCACACCTGCTGGGTGTCTATAGTATGCCTGTGAAGAAGCACATGTTTAGAACTTTCCCTGCACAAAATGAGATTACTATAAGAAAAAAGTCATTTCAGACTGCTTGCGGCTTTAATGTAATGTTTGGTCCCTGCAATATGGATGAAAATCACTGAGAAAAATAGCATGAGGTTCCCCGCCCCCCTCCCCCCAGGTGATTACCAGCCCCTTTGGCCCTATATACTTTGAACAGCAGTATACAAGCGGTGCAAACAAGACAGGGACTGTAGGTTTGTGGTTAAGTATAATCTGTTTGTAATTTGGAACTGGTACTTTTTTAAAGTGTAGCTTCAGCCATAAAATCTTTTTTTAAGCTTTTTGGAAAACATAGAGAAGGGTTATCACCCCTGTAACATTTATTTTGCTGTCTGTGTGCATCTGTTCAGAAGATTGCACCTCACTTTCTGTCCCAATGACAAATGATTTTTTTTTTTGTGAAACAAGGATTGGTGATAAAGCATCAGTGGACAGGAGACGCCTCTTACAGAATAGAATTTCCCTTCCTAGGGGTAGATTTCCTCTCACTTCCTGTTGTCTCTTTCCGTTTGCAAGTAGAAGTCGTTTGTAAGTTGGATGTTTGAAAGTAGGGGCCTGCCGTATATACTCTGCAGAAATTTGGGCCCTAGGTGTTGCCACAACACTGTAAGCCCTCACAGTCAGTCTTGGTGGGCGCTGGAACACCCTGCTGTGAAATATTAGATCAAGAATTGTAATTACATGCCCCTGTTGAACAGGGACAGAAAAATTGGGCCTTAGGCGCTGGTGCTGGTGCCACAACACTGCAACCCCTCACAGATACTGTAATTGGAATGCAGGAATGAGCCCTGCTGCAAAGTATTGCATCAAAAATTGTAATTACCCGCCAGGGGCTGAAAAATTGGGCCTTAGCCACTGGTGGCGGTGCCCAGAACCAAACATTTTTTACAAGCTATCAGCATGATCATTGAAGAGGAAAAGGATAGTCACTCAGCATCAGCATAGGCAGTCTTTCCAAAAAAAATGTTTAGTTGCATCAGGTGCTTGGTAGCTGGTGTTTATCCAAGCCTGATTCATTTTTATGAAGGTCAGTCAATCGACCAAGTCGGTGGAGAGGCGCACCCTGTGATCGGTTACAAAGCCTCCAGCAGCACTGAATGTGCGTTCTGAAAGAACGCTGGATGCAGGACAGGCCAGTAGCTCAATTGCATACTGTGCAAGCTCTGGCCAGTGATCCATTCTCAAGACCCAGTAACCCAGAGGATTTTCAGTGGGGAATGTGTCCAAGTCTGATCTTGCCCCTAGGTATTCCTGCACCTGAGGCATTTGGTGCAGAGTCCTCTGGGTCACTGAGGACGACAGGATCCGCAGCCACCTCGTCCCAGCCACGTACAAGTCCATGGGTTTCTTGGGACTGTAATTGATCCCTTAGGCCCCGTACACACGAGAGGATATCCGCTGGAAACGGTCCGCCGTACCGTTTCCAGCGGATAAATCCTCTGGCGGATTTGGATCTGATGGCTGTACACACCATCAGATCGAAATCCGCGCAGAATACATCCGCGGTGACGTGTCGCGCTGTCGCCGCGACGATGACGCTGCGACGTGCGCGACGCTGGAAGGTAAATACTTCCACGCATGCGTCGAATCATTACGACGCATGCGAGGGAGGGGAGCGGACGGACTGATCCGGTGAGTCTGTACAGACGACCAGATCAGTCCGCTGGACTGGATTCCAGCGGATAGATTTCTTAGCATGCTAAGACATTTTTATCCGCTGGGAATCCGTCGGCTGGATTTTTATCCGCCGGGAAATGTCCGCTCGGACGTACACACGACCGGATCTATCTGCTGGAACTGATCCGCGGATCAATCCCAGTGGATAGATCCGGTCGTCTGTACGAGGCCTTAAAGACTGCTGCTGATGCTGAGTGCTAGGCTCCACCTCCATGCTGACACAATCCTTCTCCTCCTCCTCCTCGTCCTCTTCCTGTGTGATAGGCGGGCAAGCAGGAACACTGTCTGGATAAAGGGGGTCTTGAGAGGTAAGGAAGTCCTCCTCTTCCTCCCTCTGTTCTGCCTCAAGGGCCCTGTCCATTATTCCACGTAGAGTGTGCTCCAACATGTGAATAAGCGGGACAGTCTCACTGATGCATGCACTGTCACTGCTCACCATCCTCGTGGCCTCCTTAAATGGTGACAGGACAGTGCATGCATCCCTGATCAAGGCCCACTGGCTTGGGGAAAAAAACAAGCTCCCCTGACCCAGTTTTGCTGCCATATTGGCACAGGTACTCATTGATGGCCCTCTGCTGCGTGTGCAGCCGCTGCAGCATGGCCAACATAGAGTTCCACCTGGTGGGCATGTCACAGATTAGGCAGTTCTTGGGCAGGTTGTATTAATTTTGGAGATCTGCCAGCCAAGCACTGGCATTATATGACCGTCGGAAATGCACACAGAGTTTCCTGGCCTGCTTCAGGACATCCTGTAAGCCGGGTACCTGCCCAAGTACCGCTGCACCACCAAATTCAGAACATGAGCAAAACAGGGCACATGGGTCAGTTGTCCCTGTCGCAGGGCGGAGAGGAGGTTGGTGCCATTGTCGCAAACCACCATTCCTGGCTTAAGCTAGCGTGGCGTCAACCACCTCTGAGCCTGCCCCTGCAGAGCTGAAAGAACCTCTTCCCCAGTGTGGCTCCTGTCTCCCAAGCACACCAGCTCAAGCACCGCATGGCATCTCTTTGCCTGCGTACCTGCATAGCCCCTTGAACGCCTATGAAGCACCGCTGGTTCTGAGGACACATCAGCACAGGAAGAGGCCACAGAGGAAGAAGAAGAGGAGGGGGTGGAGGAGAGAGGTGTGTCACAACCAGTAGTAGCATTTTGGAGGCGTGGTGGCGGAACAACCTCCAACACTACTGTACCTTGTCCTGCGTCCTTCCCAGCTGCCAGCAGAGTCACCCAATGCGCCGTGAAAGATAGGTAACGTCCTTGTCCATGCCTGCTGGACCATGAGTCAGCGGTAAGATGCACCTTACCACTGACCGCCCTGTCAAGCGAGGCATGGACATTGCCTTCCACATGCCAGTAGAGAGCCGGAATCGCCTTCCGTGAGAAAAAGGTACCGCACATTCCACAAACTCACGGAAGGGGGCATAATCTACCAACTGAAAAGGCAGCAGTTGAAGTGCTAGCAATTTCGCTAAGCTAGCATTCAACCGCTGGGCATGTGGATGGCTGGAAGAGAACTTCTTTTGGCGCTGCAGCTGCTGTGGCAGGGAAATTTACAATCTGACATCGGTGTACCGATAGTAGATTGCCCGCAAGTACTTGGCTGTGACCTAATTCTACACCTTCAGTCCTATCAGTGCAGGCTTCAGAGGGGACTGAGGGTATAGTGGGGTTGGAGATCCCAGCTGATGAGGGGCAAGGAGAGGTCCGCTTTGTTCTTTGGTGTGGGTTTTTGAGGTACGCTTGCCAACGAACTGCATGGCAGGTCCACATATGTCTGGTCAAGCATGTGGTGCCCAAGCGGGTGATGTTTTGGCCACGCGAGATACGCTTGAGACATATGTTGCAAATCACAGTGGTGCGATCTGATGCACTCGTCTCAAAAAAGGCCCACACCAAAGAACTGTTGGAATAACGCGGAGAGACAGCAGCTCCCTGCACATGCGTAGCTCTGCATTGTGATGCAGTCAGTGTGCTTCCCTTAAGCTGCCCCCTGGATGGCATCCTGCCTCATTGGAGATGTGCCTCCTCCTCCTCCTCACTCCTATGAGGCACCACATGGAGACAGTGACCTCATCATCCCCTCCCTCCTCATCACTATAGAAAACCTGGCAGTATGCTGCAGCTGGGGGAACATGACTGCCAGATTGCTGTCCTTCTTGGGCACCCCCTCTCTCTGGGCTCACGTTACTGCCTTCCTCTATCTGTGTACCATTATCAGTGCCTTCAAAATGCTGCGCATCCAACACTGTGGTCAAACATTTTGGGGGTCTCCTCAGGAGGACATGGTGGGGCTAGGGAAAGAGTGACTGATTCCATTGAGCAGAGGGAAGAGGCCGCATTGGTAGCTGCTTTGCCAGACAAAGTACCCTGAGCCTGGGTGAGAGAGGATGAGGAGGATGAGGACGGCTTGGTCATTCACTCTACCAAGTCTTCGGCATGTTGCGGCTCAATGCGGCCAGCTGCCGAAAAAAAGGACGAGCGTGTCCCACGGCCACGTACTGTCAATACTGCCAATACTTGCTTATCACTGCCTGTGGTATTTATCTGAGAACACCAGCAATTGTATTCACGTAGCTTTAGGTGCACACTGTGCAGAGGACACATTACCCCACGTGAAAATACTTGCAGATCCCAGCCTGTGGTATTAATATGAGAACACCAGCAAATCTATTGATGTAGCTTTAGGTGCACACTGTGCAGAGGACACAGTACACCAAGTGAAAATACTTGCAGATCCCTGCCGGTGGTATTAATATGAGAACACAAGCAAATGTATTCACGTAGGAGTTGGGAGTTGGGAGTAGGCAGGCTTCCCTAAGAGGCAATCTGCCACCTTTCGCCATGCCCCGGGTGGCAATGGCGGGTGCGTGAGGGGATCCTCCCACACAGCCCGCCCTACCTGCTCCGCTTTGAAGCCCAACGGGGCAGAGGGACTCCCTATAAGGGAGTGAGAGGATCTACCCCGCTCAACCAGCCCCGTTAGTCCTTCGCCTCTCTTTTCAGAGACCGTGTGGTCAAAGTGCGTGCATGTTACCCCAATTTCGAGTGCGTGTAAGTGTGGTGGTTTTTGTGGGAGGGGGGGTGGGCGTACTAAGCGCAGGCTTACCTCGCATAGCACACCCACCGTGAGCCGGGCTGAGATCACCAAACTCAATTCACATGTAGCCGAGACCGGGATCCGAACCCCTAGCTGCAGAGGTGAATGGCTTGTCAGCGCAGTGCCAATCGCATTGAGCCACCGCAGCTCCCATTGGCTTATCAGTAGATAAGTCGACCTAACTCAGAATCTACGCCGACCTATGTTTAAGCGTATGCTCAAACAGAGATGCCTGCCTGCTCTATCTAACTCAAAATAAATGACACACACTCTCTCTCTCTATCTGTCTTAAAGGATCACTAAAGGAAAACATTTTTTTTGCTGAAATGACTGTTTACAGGGTATAGAGACATATAGGTAGATTCAGAAAGAGTTAGGCCGACTTATCAGTAGATAAGTCGACCTTACTCAGAATCTACGCCGACCTAGGTTTAAGCGTATGCTCAAACAGAGATACGCTTAAACATATCTAAGATAGGATGGCTTGCGCTGTCCTATATTAGATTGCAATATTTCGGATGGCCTCTAGGTGGCGCTTCCATTGCAGTCGGCGTAGAATATGTAAATGAGGAGATACGCCGATTCACGAACGTACGCCCGGCAGCCGCAGTAGTTTTACATAATGTTATTCCATCTATTAGGTGGAATAACAACGTTAAAGTATGGATGCCGTTCCCGCCGCGAGGTTCAAATTTTTTTACGTCGTTTGCGTAAGTCGTCCGCGAATCGGGATTTACGTAGTTTACGTCCACGTCAAAATCAATAGGCCCGTGCGGCGTACTTAACCGCAATGCACACTGGGAAATGTAGTCGCCCGGCGCATGCGCAGTGAAAAAAAAAAATCAAAAACGTGAGGTCAAGCCTCATTACCATCAAACACGCCCCCCTTTAGGCTACGCCGCCGTATATTAGCAGGCTACGCCGCTGCAAGTTTAGGCACTTCTCTCTGAATCTACCTAATAATAGTTAACTGATTCCTTTTAAAAACGATTAAAAATAGATAAAAATCAATCATATAATGTGCCTCTTAGATGCAAAAACGAAACTGAAAGTAGTTTAGTCTTTGCATGTTATTTCATGCCTCTGTGCTGGACAGTGCCATAGAGAGTCATGGCTAGGAAAACGAAACTAAACTCTCCCATGACTTTTTTCATACAGAGCCAGACAACCAGGAAGTGTCCAGAACAGAGCAGTTTTACAGCAACATCAGAGCAAAAACGAGCAATGAGGGCATGAAACCAGGACTGCAGTAAGGTAAAGGAAGCTATTTAGCTAAAAAAATATATAGTGTGGGGCGTGTACTAAACCCCCTGTACAGATGGCGCTGTGATTGGCCAAAGCATGCGGGTCATAGTGCATGCTTGGCCAATCATCAGCCAGCAATGCACTGTGATGCCGCAGTGAATTATGGGCCATAACACGCCACTCGAATTTGGCACGAACGGCCCATAACATCGTAATTCGACGAACGGTCGAACATACGATGTTCAAGTCGAACATGAGTTCGACTCGAACACGAAGCTCATCCCTACCGGAGAGTTGAAACTTATGTGTTTTTTGCTGGATCGTGGTCAGGTTCAGTAAGTATTCGGCGGGCTGCTGCATACAGAAAGTATTTTTACCTTTCTACATAGAATACATGGAGGTAAAAAACCTTGAGCCTTCAGAACATCTTTAAGGGAGGACTGTGAGAGAAGGGGCAGGGGTCTGTGATATAAAGGGAGGACTGTGAGAGAAGGGGCAGGGGTCTGTGATATAAAGGGAGGACTGTGAGAGAAGGGGCAGGGGTCTGTGATATAAAGGGAGGACTGTGAGAGAAGGGGCAGGGGTCTGTGATATAAAGGGAGGACTGTGAGAGAAGGGGCAGGGGTCTGTGATATAAAGGGAGGATTGTGAGAGAAAGGGCAGGGGTCTGTGATTTAAAGGGAGGACTGTGAGAGATGGGGCAGGGATCTGTGATATAAAGGGAGGACTGTGAGAGAAGGGGCAGGGGTCTGTGATATAAAGGGAGGACTGTGAGAGAAGGGGCAGGGGTCTGTGATATAAAGGGAGGACTGTGAGAGAAGGGGCAGGGGTCTGTGATATAAAGGGAGGACTGTGAGAGAAGGGGCAGGGGTCTGTGATATAAAGGGAGGACTGTGAGAGAAGGGGCAGGGGTCTGTGATATAAAGGGAGGATTGTGAGAGAAAGGGCAGGGGTCTGTGATTTAAAGGGAGGACTGTGAGAGATGGGGCAGGGATCTGTGATATAAAGGGAGGACTGTGAGAGAAGGGGCAGGGGTCTGTGATATAAAGGGAGGACTGTGAGAGAAGGGGCAGGGGTCTGTGATATAAAGGGAGGACTGTGAGAGAAGGGGCAGGGGTCTGTGATATAAAGGGAGGACTGTGAGAGATGGGGCAGGGGTCTGTGATATAAAGGGAGGACTGTGAGAGATGGGGCAGGGGTCTGTGATATAAAGGGAGGACTGTGAGAGAAGGGGCAGGGGTCTGTGATATAAAGGGAGGACTGTGAGAGAAGGGGCAGGGGTCTGTGATATAAAGGGAGGACTGTGAGAGAAGGGGCAGGGGTCTGTGATATAAAGGGAGGACTGTGAGAGAAGGGGCAGGGGTCTGTGATATAAAGGGAGGACTGTGAGAGAAGGGGCAGGGGTCTGTGATATAAAGGGAGGACTGTGAGAGAAAGGGCAGGGGTCTGTGATATAAAGGGAGGACTGTGAGAGAAGGGGCAGGGGTCTGTGATATAAAGGGAGGATTGTGAGAGAAAGGGCAGGGGTCTGTGATTTAAAGGGAGGACTGTGAGAGATGGGGCAGGGATCTGTGATATAAAGGGAGGACTGTGAGAGAAGGGGCAGGGGTCTGTGATATAAAGGGAGGACTGTGAGAGAAGGGGCAGGGGTCTGTGATATAAAGGGAGGACTGTGAGAGAAGGGGCAGGGGTCTGTGATATAAAGGGAGGACTGTGAGAGATGGGGCAGGGGTCTGTGATATAAAGGGAGGACTGTGAGAGACGGGGCAGGGGTCTGTGATATAAAGGGAGGACTGTGAGAGAAGGGGCAAGGGTATGTGATATAAAGGGAGGACTGTGAGAGAAGGGGCAGGGGTCTGTGATATAAAGGGAGGACTGTGAGAGAAGGGGCAGGGGTCTGTGATATAAAGGGAGGACTGTGAGAGATGGGGCAGGGGTCTGTGATATAAAGGGAGGACTGTGAGAGATGGGGCAGGGGTCTGTGATATAAAGGGAGGACTGTGAGAGAAGGGGCAGGGGTCTGAGATATAAAGGGAGGACTGTGAGAGAAGGGGCAGGGGTCTGTGATATAAAGGGAGGACTGTGAGAGAAGGGGCAGGGGGTCTGTGATATAAAGGGAGGACTGTGAGAGATGGGGCAGGGGTCTGTGATATAAAGGGAGGACTGTGAGAGAAGGGGCAGGGGTCTGTGATATAAAGGGAGGACTGTGAGAGAAGGGGCAGGGGTCTGTGATATAAAGGGAGGACTGTGAGAGATGGGGCAGGGATCTGTGATATAAAGGGAGGACTGTGAGAGAAGGGGCAGGGGTCTGTGATATAAAGGGAGGACTGTGAGAGAAGGGGCAGGGGTCTGTGATATAAAGGGAGGATTGTGAGAGAAGGGGCAGGGGTCTGTGATATAAAGGGAGGACTGTGAGAGAAGGGGCAGGGGTCTGTGATATAAAGGGAGGATTGTGAGAGAAAGGGCAGGGGTCTGTGATTTAAAGGGAGGACTGTGAGAGATGGGGCAGGGATCTGTGATATAAAGGGAGGACTGTGAGAGAAGGGGCAGGGGTCTGTGATATAAAGGGAGGACTGTGAGAGAAGGGGCGGGGGTCTGTGATATAAAGGGAGGACTGTGAGAGAAGGGGCAGGGGTCTGTGATATAAAGGGAGGACTGTGAGAGATGGGGCAGGGGTCTGTGATATAAAGGGAGGACTGTGAGAGATGGGGCAGGGGTCTGTGATATAAAGGGAGGACTGTGAGAGAAGGGGCAGGGGTCTGTGATATAAAGGGAGGACTGTGAGAGAAGGGGCAGGGGTCTGTGATATAAAGGGAGGACTGTGAGAGAAGGGGCAGGGGTCTGTGATATAAAGGGAGGACTGTGAGAGAAGGGGCAGGGGTCTGTGATATAAAGGGAGGACTGTGAGAGAAGGGGCAGGGGTCTGTGATATAAAGGGAGGACTGTGAGAGAAGGGGCAGGGGTCTGTGATATAAAGGGAGGACTGTGATTTGGGCACTGATGTAAAGGGGAGACTTTGATGCGAAAGGGGGAGAGAACGTAATGTGAATGGAGGTCTGTGATGTGAAAGGTCTAATGCCTCGTACACACGACAGGATTCCCAATGAGAAAAGATCCGTCGGAAATCCCGAGGGGAAAACCGAGAACCTACTCTCTACTTTTTCCCTGTACAGAAGATCGGTTTTCACGTCTGGAAATCTCTGATGAGAGCTTTTCCTCAGGAATCCCGACCATGTTTATGCTCCATCGGGGCTTTTCCCCACAGGAAAACGGCCAAAAATTGCCATTTTCTGCTACACATGGCCGGGTTTCTGACGGGAAAAGTCAGTCGGGAATCCCGGCGGGAAAAAAGAGAGCTGGTTCTCTTTTTATTTGGTCAGAGGGTTTGGCAGTTTTCCCGTCGGAAAACCCGGTCGTGTGTACGGGGGCATTAGTCACAGCACAAACATGAGATTCAAACCTCCACTAGAAGAAAGCCTCATTGACCGATCCTCCATGAATTTCAATTCATACCTCTGACATATAAGATGAGAGAGAGGTGACCCCCTCCAGGCAGACACATTGTTGCCATTCCTGTCTTTGGCCCGTTCTCACTTGTAAAGTATGCAAAGTCTCTATACACACAGCCAGTCAGCTCCTCCTCCTCATTCTCAGCAGGAAATGAAGATCACTCCCAGCTACATTCTTTCTGAGTATCGAAGACGATCACTTCATTCTTCTGCTCTTATCGATGGCGTCTGCTGATCTGAGGAGGGAGCTGGACTGTTCCGTCTGTCTGAACATTTATACAGATCCTGTAATCCTGACATGTGGACACAACTTCTGCCGGGTCTGTATTGATCGTGTGTTGGATACACAGGGGAGGTCTGGAGGGTATTCCTGTCCCGAATGCAGAACAAAGTTCCCTGTTCGGCCTGCACTGTGCAGGAACATAACTCTGTGCAACATTGTGGAGAACTTCCGGTCTACTCAGCCAGACGAGGAGAAGTCCGAGGTCTTCTGTACTCACTGTGTGGACTCTCCTGTACTGGCTGTGAAGTCCTGTCTGCTCTGTGAAGCTTCTCTGTGTGATAAACACCTGAGAGTCCACAGCAAGTCACCAGAACACGTCTTATGTGACCCCACCACTTCCCTGGAGAGCAGGAAATGCTCCGTCCATAAGAAGATCCTGGAGTATTACTGCAGTGTGGATGGCGCCTGTATCTGTCTGGCCTGCAGGTTGGATGGAGCTCACCACGGCCACCAGGTGAAGATGTTGTCCGCGGCTTCTGAAAGGAAGAAGAAGAAGATGAAATCCTTCCACCAAAAACTGAAGACAAAGAAAAAAGAGGCGGTGAGAAGAATTCTACATCTTCAGGAACACCAGAGGAAAGTGATGGACAAAGCAGATGGGGAGAAATCAAAGATCACTGTCCTGTTTGGAAACCTGGAGAAGAAAGTCCTGGGGGAAATCTCCGGGCAGGCAGAGAAGATCTCCGTCTCCATAATGGAAATGACCCGGGAGCTGGAGATAAAGAAGGAGGAGCTGTCCAGGAAGATGGGTGACATCGAGGATCTGTGCAACATGACGGATCCACTGATTGTCCTACAGAAATCAGAGACTGGGGACTTGTGTGATACTGAGGATGGAGATGATGAGGACCGGGAGAGACGTGATAACCTCAGGGATCTGGACATGGTTGGGATCTCACACACATTGCACACAGGATTATCTGATATCATGTCTGGGATAAATAACAGGATGGAGGGTGCTGGAGACAGGTTTCTGGATGAAAGCACAGCTGGTGATCAGCTACAAATCTCAGAAGACGGGAAAACTGTGACTGCCTTTCCATCACCAGACAGGAATCTTCCAGAAACACCAAAGAGGTGTAAGTTTTCTCAGGTAATGAGCAGTCAGAGTTTCTCCGCAGGGCGGCATGACTGGGAGGTGGAGGTTGGGGGATCGGGTTATTGGGATATCGGGATGTGTTACCCCAGTGTAAAGAGGAGCTGGAAACCTGAAATATGTTCCCAATGGGACCACCCTGACCTAGGGGAACACAAGAACAAATACTGGGGTATACACAGGTACAGTAATTGGGGATTACATGAAAAGAATGAACACGTGTACATTTGCCAGCCTTACTATAAGATAATCAGGATGTATCTGGATTACGAGGCCGGGAAGATCTCCTTTTATAATCCGACTGTCCCCGTCACACACATCTGCACCTTCACCGCCACCTTCACCGAGCCCCTCCATGTGGTGATCGGTGTGTGGAATGATTATGGGTATTTAAAGATATGTGGGGAGAGGGCGATAAATCATCAGAATTGTTAAATCTGCCCAGAAACTGGTGACATCACATAAAGGATGGATCGGATTGGTTGAACCAAGCTTCTCTGCACCTAGGGAACCCCCAACACTCTTCCCATAACATTCTATCTGATTTGTCTTGAGTTTTGGGTGCAGGGTGGAAGGGTTGGACCCTCTGTAGTGTTTTATTGCCGTTTATGTGCCCACTGTGAAGACCTGTCCCTTCGTTATGTTCTGAGGAACATTCTGGGGAAAAATGTTGAGTTGTCAACAGAAGAGGAGGAATCTTCCAATTGGGATACTTGTTCCAGTGACAACTGAAGATTTTCCTTTTTGGGTAAAACTCACTTCCTGTTTTGTTTCTAAGACAGGAAGTGAGGGAAAGTCTTCACAATGGGACATGGAGAAAAAAATAAACATTTTATCCCCTTTATTAAAAGGAACAAAAAAAATGGATTTTAGCTTTAGATATAAGAGGGAACAAGAAAAAGGGAGGGAACTCAAAGAGTAACCATAGACCGGACTTTAGAGACATAGAAAACAATGGAGAAATTGAAAAAAAAAAAATAACAATATTTATTGAGAAAAATACATGATATAAACAGAGCATTCAAAAACAGTTAAAAAATCATATAAAACGATACAGATTGCACAGTGAGCCCTTGTGCGTCAACGCGTTTCACCGTTAGGCTTTTTATATGTATTAACGTATATGATATTTATCGGATTTGTAATTCAAATATGTTTCATTTCAGACTTCGAGATTTGTTTTCTTCTTTTGCTATCTTTAGAACCTTGAACGTGTCCTGATAAAGCCTAACGGTGAAACGTGTTGACGCACAAGGGCTCACTGTACAATCTGTATCACTTTATATGATTTTTAACTGTTTTTGAATGCTCTGTTTATATCATGTATTTTTCTCAATAAATATTCTTTTTTTTTTTTCAATTTCTCCATTGTTTTCTATGCCTCTAAAGTCCAGGGGGCAGATCCTCAAAGAAATTAAACGGCGTATCTCTTGATACGCCGCGTAATTTCAAATTTTGCGCGTCGTATCTTTGTTTTGAATCCCCAAAACAAGATACGAAGGCATCTGTGTTAGATCCGACAGGGGTACTACTTCGTACGCCGTCGGATCTTAGATGCAATTTTTCGGCGTCCGCTGGGTGCCGTTCACGTCGTAATCCGCGTCGAGTATGCAAATTAGCTATTTCCGCCGATCCACGAACGTACGACATGCCGTCGCATTTTTTTACGTCGTTTCCGTTCGGCTTTTTCCGGCGTATAGTTAAAGCTGCTATATGGTGGCGTACTCAATGTTAAGTATGGCCGTCGTTCCCGCGCTTAATTTTGAAAATTTTACGTCGTTTGCGTAAGTCGTCCGTGAATGGGGCTGGACGCCATTTACGTTCACGTCGAAAACAATGACGTCCTTGCGACGTCTTTTGGAGCAATGCACCCTGGGAGTTTTACGGACGGCGCATGCGCCGTTCATTCGGCGTGGGGACGCGTTTCATTTAAATGAAACACGCCCCCTACCTGCCCAATTTGAAATCCGCCGCGAGAGATACACTACGCCGCCGTAACTTACGGCACAAATTCATTAAGGATTCAAACCAAAGCCAGGTAAGTTACAGCGGCGTAGTGTGTCTCACATCTGCGCCAGGCGCAGCCAAGGTATGTGGATCTGCCCCCAGGTCTCTGGTTACTCTTTGAGTACCCTTCTTTTTTCTTGTTCCCTCTCAAATCTATGGACGTGGCGATGTGAGTGCCCCCCTTCTTTTTTTCATAGCTTTAGATAAACTTCAAATAAACTTTAGATATACTTTATATAAACTTTAGAAAAAAAATGTAATACAATGTATATGCAACGACAATGTTTGTAATATATATAGGTGTGTGTTTATATTGTATAGAAAATAGATCTGATGATCTTTGACCAATAGAGCTCTCTATCCAGAAACAAATATATTATTTTAGGGTGACGTCATGACGCCAGGGTCCAGGGGCCCAAATTATTACCAATGATCAATACATAATAATCAGCTGTATTATAATGACAATCTTCAGACAATTACAAATCAAGCGATATCTTCTTCCAGAGCACGCACCGGTCGCTGATATCACAGTGGGCAGGGCTGTGCCTCCAGGTGTCATCACCGGGTGGCCCCGCCCCTTACCTATTTAAAGCGGATGTGCCATGGGGAAAAACATATTAAAAGCCAGCAGGTACAAATACTGCAGCTGCTGACTTTTAATATTAGGACACTTACCTGTCCTGGAGTCCAGCGCCGATCGCAGCAGAGCACAAGCGATCGCTCGTCTCTCTGCTGCTCCCCCCGCCATCCACGCTGAGGGAACCAGGAAGTGAAGCTCTGCGGCTTCACTGCCCGGTTCCCTACGGCGCATGCGCGAGTTGCGCCGCGCCCGCCGATTGGCTCCCGCTGTGTGCTGGAAGCCGAGTGTTCCCAGCACACAATGGGGGGGTGACGGGAGGTGACGGAATGCCCGTCTTTTGCCCGTGAATGCCGGGCCGGAAGTGGGTGCAAATACCGGTCTTTAGACAGGTATCTGCACCCCCCTCCCCCTGAAAGGTGTCAAATGTGACACCGGAGGGGGGGGGGTTCCGATCAGCGGGACTCCACTTTAGGGTGGAGAACCGCTTTAAGAACTGTTAGAGAGAGGAGCAAACAGCCGGCGGTTAGCTTTTATCGCAGGCAGAGCTTTTTTTGGGGGTTCGGCAGTGTGGTGGGTGGTGTGAGGCAGATCTAAGTTGTTGTTTTTTTTTTAATAAAGGAAAGTCAAAAACTTTCTCTGTGTTTTTATTACTTTTTGATACTCTTTTGGTGAATGGATAGGGGTACTCGGTACCCAATACTCATTCACATAGGGAAGGGGGCGGGATCTGGGGGCCTGCTTGTTAAAGGGGGCTTCCAGATTCTGATAAGCCCCCCCGCACCCGCAGACCCCCAAAACCAGGGTTGTGGGGATGAGGCCCTTGTCCCCATCAGCATGGGAACAAGGTGCTTTGGGGCCATATTGAGGGCATGTGGCCTGGTATGGTTTTGGAGGGGGGGAGAGGTGCTTGCCCCCCACTTTCCTGACCTCCCAGGCTGTGTGCTCAGACAGGGGTCTGGTATGGATTCTTGGGGGGGGGGGACCCCACGTCATTTAAAATAAAAAATTGGTGTAAGGTTCCCCTTCAAATTCATACCAGACCTGAAGGTGCTAGTATGGATTTTGGGGGGACCCCTACGCCATTTTTTTTTTAAATTTTGGCACAGAGTTCCCCTTAACCACTTCAATACACTGTGTTATATAAAATCCATAACAGACCCGAAGGGACGCGTTTGATTGGGGGGGATCCAACGCAGGTTTTTTTTCTTACATTTTTTTTGCCTGCCATTCCTTTATATCCATTCATATGTCAGTGAGGAATCCTGCTGACAGCTGATGAGTCATCGGTTGTTAAGGAAGCGTCGGTGTCGGCTTCCTGGTCCCGCCCCTTAACAACCAAAGGAAAGTGTGTGTAAAATAAATAAATAAAGATCAGGGCGGGTCAAAGTCAATGCATTGAAATAGTAAATAGAATAACAAAAGAATATTTTATGTATTATATCTTTCAATTTGTATTTTCTTCTTTTTCTCTCTTACTTTGGAATCTTTTTTTTGATCTTTTGTATTACGGCTTGAAAATAAACTGTTGCCATTGTCTTTACACTTAAATTGTTCTCTGTTGTATTTTCTTTCTATGTTTCTTATGGAAATACTCAAAAAATAAAATGTAAATTAAACACTTCAGCCCCGGGAAGGGGTTTTACCCCCCTTAATGGGGCCCCTTCCACCCCCCACCCCCCAGGCCTCATCGCTACACCCCAAGCTTCTCACACCTCTCTAAAGGCATTTTAAAAATTCCGTTTACATTTTTCTTTGTCTCAGTCTATTGTGGTCTGTAGAGATCTTCTCTATAGATAGACAGCAAGACGTCCCGGAGGGTGAGAACATAAACCGGCCAGTCACGGACCTCTGAAGGGTCATACTTTGTATTTACGTCTTTATAGACCGTTCCGTATTTGGAGGTGAAATCTCTTTTCCTCTAGATGTAAAGAGCGCCCCCTTGTCCTCGGTGATGACCGTAAAGTGAATAACTCAACACCAAGTCCACTGTATGGACCTCTTATATATTTGTACATGGTGATCATATCCCCCCTTATTCTCCTCTTCTCAGGAGAGAATGAATTCAGTTCCTCTAATCAGGGCCCTGTCTTAATAGCATCATGGGCCCCTGGGCAAGGTAATGCACTGGGGCCCCTACCAGCTTGCCCCAATTTACACACCTACTTTCAAGAAATAAAGTATAAATAGTTGATATAGAATTTAACATTTATTCATCAGTACTTTCAATTAAATCGATTTTTACAAAAGGAAAACATTCAATAGATCAAAGACTGGTCAACACAAAGGGCCCAGTACAGGGGGGGGGGGGGGTCAACACTGGGATCAGAAGGGCAGAGTACAGGTTCTGGGACACTTCCCGGGACACGATCGGGACAGTTTAGTAATAAGCGTGACTGTCCCAGCAAATCCGGAACAGTTGGCAAGTATGATGTAATGCAAGATTATTGTGGGCCCGCCCCCATGTACCTGGGGCCCCTGGGCAGTGCCCGTGAGTGCCCTTGCATTGGCCCTGCCTCTAATCTTTCCTCATAGCTGAGCTCCACCCCTGTCTCTCTGACTCCCCCATCTCTCTTACACTCACCCCCTCTCTATCTCTCACCCAACCCCCCTCTCAGCCCCTTTCTCACACTCCATCCCTCTCTCACCTCCTGCTCTTTCACCAACTTCCTCTCTCAGCCCCCAATCTCTCATCCCCCTCTCTCACACTCCACCCCTCTCTTAGCACCCATCTGTCTCACTCACTCCCCCTCTCTTACACTCACCCCTCTCTGTCTCTCATCCAACCCCCACTCTCAAACTCCACCTCTCTCTCTCACCTCCTGCTCTTTCACCAACTTCCTCTCTCAGCCCCACTCTCTCTCACCCACCTCTCTCACACTCCACCCCTCTCCCAGCCCCCTTCTATCTCACTCACTCCCCCTCTCTTACACTCACCCCCCTCTGTCTCTCATCCAACCCCCACTCTCAAACTCCACCTCTCTCTCTCACCCCCTGCTCTCACACTCCACCTCTCACCCCCTGCTCTCACACTCCACACCTCGCGCTCTTTTACCCACCCTCTCTCACGTCGCCTCTGTCTCTTAGCCCCCTTCTGTCTCCAGGTCTTTCAGCCCCCTCTCTCACACTCCACCCTCCACACTCCAAAATTAGACGCGGGAACAACGGCCATACTTAACATTGAATACGCCACCATATAGCAGCTTTAACTATACGCTGGAAAAAGCGTGGATTGTCGGAAATAGCTAATGTGCATAATCGATGCGGAAACGCCACCTAGCGGCCGCCGGAAAATTGCATCTTAGATCCGACGGCGTACTAAGGCGTACGCCTGTCGGATCTAACACAGATGTTGTATGTATCTTGTTTTGTGGATACCAAAACAAAGATACGACGCGCAAAATTCGAAATTACACGGCGTATCAAGAGATACGCCGGCGTAATTTCTTTGAGGATCTGCCCCACCCTCTCTTTCTCACACCCCCTCTCTCAACCCCCCTCTCTCTCACTCCCTCTGTCTCAGTGCCCACTTTATCTCTCAGCCCCCTCCTCTATCTCTCGCAGCCCCCTCCTCTCCCCCTCTCTCTTATGCCGTGTACACACAATAATTTTTCAGCATGAAATAAACAACGTTTTAAAAAAAATGTAATTTAAAATGATGGTGTGTGGGCTTACATCATTTTTCGGGTTCTGAAAAACGACAAAAAAAAATTCGAACATGGTGCATTTTTTAACGACGTTTTAAACGATGTCGGTTTTCGGGTTGAAAAAAATGATCGTGTGTGGGCTAAAACAACGTTAAAAACCCGCGCATGCTCAGAAGCAAGTTATGAGACGGGAGCGCTCGTTCTGATAAAACTAGC